>NC_064283.1:73613350-73780054 GCF_019186545.1 Solanum stenotomum | reverse complement strand
TTTTTTGCGATTTTCGAATTTTGATACGGTTGTTCTAAAATTCGGGTTAGACTCATTTCCCACTCAATTTGACCCCCTGAATAAGAATATGAAGTCGAATTTCCGAAATGATGCACGGATTTTGAGATATATGGAAATTACAATTTTAGGTGTTTCCGAAGCACATTTTCGGGCATTTTTGGGGTCGTTTCAGGTTGTAAGCCATTTGTTAACGGAACAATAATCATGAGATCAGTTATAATATTCTCAAGTAACACTCTTTGTTTCTGGACTTCTTCCTTAACAGTAAAGTACTTTAATTCCATATGTTTGACACATTTGGAGTACTTATCGTTCTTGAAGAAGAATACTGTAGCATTATCACAATAAATTTTCAGCGGCCTGGTAATGGTGTCGATAACCCCAAGTCCTGAAATGAAGTTTCGCAGCCATAATGGATGAATTGTGACTTTATAACATGCCACAAACTTTCTTTGTAGTTTTTTTTAGTGATCAATTCCAGGATTACTTTGATATCTTTCTAGCATGCCGATCAAAAAGCTAATATACGATCGTGTGCAAGTTTGAACATACATCAAACTTCCAACAATAGAAGATTAAGGAATTGATTTCATTTTCTTTCGTTCTACATCATTATTTGGATATTGCATGAGATTAAATTTGTCCTTTTTTTTAATAGGAACTATTCTTGCTGAACAATTGTTCATGGTAAATCTTTCTAAAACTCTTTCGATATAGCCTTTTGAGACAGTACCAATAATCCTTGTGATCTATCACGAAATATTTCTATCCCTATCACATTGGATGTCTCATCCCATATCTTTCATTTCAAAGTTCATAGAGAGAAAGTCTTTCGGCTCACACAATATGCCTAAATCATTAGCAACAAGTAAAATGTCATTAACATACAAGACTACAAATATAAACTTACTCCTACTGATCTTTTGGTATATACACCGATCAACGGTAATTCCTTGAATCCAAAAGTTGTTATGGTATCATTAAATTTTATATACCATTGTTGTCAGTCTTGTTTGAGTCCATATATTGACTTCTTTAGTTTACACACTATTTGATCTTTTTCTTTAATTTCAAAATCCTTTGGTTGGTCCATATAAGCATCCTCCTCGAGGTCTCCATTAAGAAAGACAATTTTCATATCCATTTGATGTAACTCTAAATCATAATAAGCTACCAAAGCCAAAATAATTCTTAATGAGTCTTTCGTTGAGACTGGTGAAAAGACCTCTTTATAATCAATGCCTCATTTGTGAGTGTATCCCTTGGCAATAAGTCTGACTTTATATCATTCAATATTACCATTTGAATCGCGTTTGGTCTTGAAGACCCATCTACATCCGATTCTTTTAGAACTTTCTGGTAATTGAAAGAGATCCCAGACTTTGTTCTATTCCATGGATTTTAACTCTTCATTCATGGCATCAATCCATTTATCATACTCAGTGCTTTCTGTGGCCTGTGAAAATGAAACCAGATCTTTATTAATTTCAATGTCAAAATATGACTCTTGCAAATAAATCACATAATCATCTTAAATGACCAATTTTCTTAATGGCACTGTTTGTGGTTCATTTGTGTCAGCTACTTGTGAGTTAGTTCCTTCTTGAAGTGTTTCACCCAAATGTTGTTCAACATTATTAAAGTGTTCTTCAACAAGAGGAACAACATTTGTGATTGGTGCAGAAGGAGGTACATTCACGGGCAATGAAATATTTACCGTTACCCCATTAATTTTCACACTTTGTCGTTCAACACTCCCACCAACTTCACCATTCTCAAAGAATTTTTAAATGGACCTGGACATTGTTTTGATTCGTTATACTTTATCTGATCTAATGATTTTCACTTTCCTATCTAATTGTCCTTCAATCTCATTAATGTACACTTTGAGAGCGTCCGCTGCTTGAGATTTTTCTTTCAACAAATAGATGAATCCATAACGTGAAAATCATCGATAAAGGTGATAAAATATTTTTATCCACCTAAAGATGAAACATCAAAGGGTCTGCAAATATCAGTGTGTATAATTTCAAGAAGTTGAGTGCTCCTTGTAGGCACCTTTCTTGGTATGTTTGGTTTGCTTTCCTTTAATGCAATCCAAACATATATCAAGATCAGTAAAATTCAAATTCGTAAGAATTTCATTCTTTACTAATCTTTTTAATCGTTCTTTAGATACATGATTCAAACGTTTTGCCACAAATAAACAGAACTTTCATTTAGTGAACTACGTTTAATTTCAACATTTTGATGAATAGTAAGTAGGGATTCAAAAAAATTATTATCGATTTCAATCTATATAAACCATCAATAAGAACACCAGAATCATAAAAAATAGTATTCTTATTGTTGACACCTAATTTTGACCCTCCTTTTTTCTAATTCATTGTTTTCGAATTTTTAATTTAATAACGTATCAAATTATCCTTTTTCCCAATTATTTTTACTACTACAACTATTTATCTACTAAAGTTATATGTTTTATTGTCGACATTACTATTATCACTTGTACACCTCTTTTTCTTAAATAATCAATAGTCATCATTTTATTTCAAGTTTCATTTTTTCATTAAATTAGTTATAAGTCAATATTTTGTATTTATATTGTATATTAGCATAAAGTCGTAATATTAATATTTTTATGAAAATTATTATTTTTTATAACATATTTTGTATCAACTATTAAGCTAGAAGCCCAATTTAATTTAAAGAAAAAAAGGAAAAGGCCTAAGAAATTTGATTAAAGCCCAAAGAGTCTCCAACCATTTTTTAGCCCAAACCATCTTTCAACCCATATAATTTCCTTCTAATTTTCCCTGAAAAGCCCATTAACCCATTTAAAATTTTTCAACCCAGTAATCGCGTCTTGTCTTGTCTCTCTTCTGCCTTCCATTTTCAGGAAAAAACAACAAAACTTGCCAGCCATGAACAGGGCTCAACTACTCTATTTTCATGTCAATCACGCAACGTTCAAAATTCAAACGGGTCTCTTGACTCGATTTTGGAAAAATCCCGCTCAAAATCTCTAATCCTATCATTCTTCTCCTATAAATAAGCAGCCTTGACATTCATATTAGGGCAGATTTAATTTTCAGCCTCCATAGAAGGCTTGACATTCATTTTTTAAGAAGTTTTTCCATTGCACCATACTATTGTGCAATTGCATCCTTCTTTCAATCTCTATCGTTTGCTCGAGTTCGTTATTGTTCGAATATAGACATTTGATCGCAGCAGCCCCGTTCACTGTCCTACAACACATGACATTCTTTTATTTTTCCTCTGTTTTGTTACTGTGATTAGAGTGTTATGTTGCTCTAAAAAAATTGTACGTCGAGACTGATACTTGCTTAGTTTAGTTGCAATAAAGGAAGTGTTAGAAAATGAGTTTGAGATCTGTACAAAGATGAGTTTGTGCTCCCTTTATGTTTCAGACGTTTTGAACTTAGAAGAATTTTTAGTTTTATGACTAGGAAACCATCAGTTCTTTTTTGCTCCAAGTTGCTTATTGTTTGGTGTCTGCATATGCTAAGAAATTTCAGCCCATAAGTTATTATAGATAAAAACATGCTTACAGGACTTAATTTTTTTTTTGTTTTGGTTGATAAATAAGTTGCAGATTTTGTGTTTTTCCTTAAAAATGTAACATTTGATTGTAAAATTACTAATACCTGCAAAATATAATTTGTAAATTTCTTTGTGTGTATATGAATGCTCTTTGAAATTTATGTGTCGAGACCCAAGAGTGATTTTTGTTTACGTGTCTTCATTGCGAGTTGAAGCTACTTGTCATGTTTTAGACGTTGTGAACTAAAGAATGGTTCCATTTTAAGTTTCACACGAAATCAATTTGTTTTGTTATGTGAAAGTGTGTTTAAAGAAGTTAGTTTTCCGTTTTTTGTGTACTTGGGACTTAGGTAGTGAAATGTAAACATATTATGACACTAATACTGCCCGTAATTCTGCTCTATTTTACTACATATGGACTTGAGTTTAAGCCACTCTCCTATTCTCCATTTTGTGGATGCAGTTGCACAAGTTTTTCTTATTATCTAACAATGATTGTAAAAGAATATTGAAGGATCATGATTTGGTTTCTTTTTGTCATAAAAGTAATATTCTTGTAGCTTTAATTGGATGAACTTGAGAATTAGTTTGGTGTTGTAGCTTATTTGGTTTGAATTCGGTTAATAAGTCGTTAATCACAAAATGGTATAATAGTACATTTATGGTTTATTCAATATCATTTTAAAGTTGATTATCTTTATTTACATCAACACTTTGGAGCAAAAAATGGAGTCTCGATTAAGGACTCTCGCAAAAATAGAGTCTCATGTACTCAACACCATCATACCCGCACATGAAGTCGACATCTTAGACTATCCAAATAGCAAGCAAAATTCATTTGGGGTCGCTTTAACTATTTAGCATTTATTTGTTATAACTTGCTTATGTGTTTTGGATATGTGTTAATTTCTTGTTTCGTCATAACTAACTTAATATAGATGTTTGGATTTCGTTACCTTTATAATTGCTTTAGCTTTTATAAACTTCATTTGACAAATTCTTTTTAAACACTTCATTTTGCACCATTTTTAAACCCAATAGAGTTATCAACAAAAATAATAATAATAATATATATTTTGTTCTAAACTCTTATTTTTCTAAAACTTTTTCTAACATGGGCACCTTGTCGGTCAATGAGCAAGTGTCTATTTTTTAATTACTTTTTTTTAGCCATGAATTTGTCTAAATTGATCTAAAGAAAGTTACTCTTTCTTAAATCTTTTTTCATTCTAATACAATTTGCAAAAAGAGCTTTTAAAATAAAAATATCTTTTCCAACTTTGTTACTCAATTATTAAATTTTTAGAACTCCTTTTTCTTTTAAAAAATTAATTACCTAAGTTTGGCCGGTTAACTGTTTTAACAGATTTTAAAGGATGTTTTACCTCTTTCCTTTAGAACCCTTACCTAGAATCTTAAGTTAAGTAGACCTAAATTGAAGTCAATTTTAGTATTACTTAGTTAAATATTTTGGGTGTCCTAATTCATTGTATTAATTAGGTGACGACTTCTTAAGTTAATTTGAAAATCACCAATATATTNATTTGACAAATTCTTTTTAAACACTTCATTTTGCACCATTTTTAAACCCAATAGAGTTATCAACAAAAATAATAATAATAATATATATTTTGTTCTAAACTCTTATTTTTCTAAAACTTTTTCTAACATGGGCACCTTGTCGGTCAATGAGCAAGTGTCTATTTTTTAATTACTTTTTTTTAGCCATGAATTTGTCTAAATTGATCTAAAGAGAGTTACTCTTTCTTAAATCTTTTTTCATTCTAATACAATTTGCAAAAAGAGCTTTTAAAATAAAAAATCTTTTCCAACTTTGTTACTCAATTATTAAATTTGTAGAACTCCTTTTTCTTTTAAAAAATTAATTACCTAAGTTTGGCAGGTTAATTGTTTTAACAGATTTGAAAGGATGTTTTACCCCTTTCCGTTAGAATCCTTACCTAGAATCTTAAGTTAGTAGACCTGAATTGAAGTCAATTTTAGTATTACTTAGTTAAATATTTAGAGTGTCCTAATTCATCGTATTAATTAGGTGACGACTTCTTCAGTTAATTTGGAAATCACCAATATATTGTACACCATTTGGATCTTGAGTTAAAATGGGATATAACACTTATATAAATTGAAACATCCATATCCAAACTTAAAATCAAATCCATAAACATCAAGTCTTGAAAGAGAAATCAAATTTCTAGAAACTGAAGGAACATAAAGAGTCTGTTTTGTCTCCAAGATCAATCGATAAGTCTAGTGCTTTCAATTTGAGCCTTCATGCAATTTCCCATGAGCAAGAAATCCTTATTTGGATTTGTAGTTTGGATCGTAGTGAATCCCTGCAACATAGTGGATACATGAGTAGTTGCACCAGAATCAAGCCACCAAGTATTATTAGGAACTTCTACTAAATTTGATTCGAAATATAAAAGCACTAAATATATCTTCTTCTTTTTTTCAAATCAAGCTTTACGTTTCAAGCAATCTTTCTGATAGTGTCCTTCCTTTTTACAGAAATGACACACATCAACTTTGAGTTCTTTATGAGCATTTTGTCGAACTTTCGTAGGTGCTTTCTTTTTCTCAAACTTGTTGGCCTTCACTTTAAGTCCTTTACTAGCTCCTTGACCCATGAGGTTAATGGAATGACCTCCTTATTTCTCAAGTCTTGACTCCTCCTCTTGAGTAAGCATATTGGACAATTCACTAACATCTACTTTTTAAGGGATAAGGTATAAGTACTCTCTAAACTATGACTGAAATTTTAGAGACACGTCTTAATTAAACTAAGGTCTTAACTAAGCATATTGTATTAATTAGGTGACGACTTCTTAAGTTAATTTGAAAATCACCAATATATTGTACACCGTTTGGATCTTTAGTTAAAATGGGATATAACACTTATATAAATTGAAACATCCATGTCCAAACTTAAAATCAAATCCATAAACATCAAGTCTTGAAAGAGAAATCAAATTTCTAGAAACTAAAGGAACATAAAGAGTCTGTTTAGTCTCCAAGATCAATCGATAAGTCCCTATGCCTTCAATTTGAGCCTTCATGCAATTTCCCATGAACAAGAAATCCTTATTTGGATTTGTAGTTTGGATCGTAGTGAATCCCTGCAACATAGTGGATACATGAGTAGTTGCACCAGAATCAAGCCACCAAGTATTATTAGGAACTTCTACTAAATTTGATTCGAATTATAAAAACACTAAATATATCTTTTTTTTTTCAAATCAAGCTTTACGTTTCAAGCAATCTTTCTGATAGTGTCCTTCCTTTTTACAGAAACGACACACATCAGCTTTGAGTTCTTTATGAGCATTTTGTGGAACTTTCGTGGGCGCTTTCTTTTTCTTAAGCTTGTTGGCCTTCACTTTAAGTCCTTTACTAGCTCCTTGACCCATGAGGTTAATGGAATGACCTCCTTATTTCTCAAGTCTTGACTCCTCTTGAGTAAGCATATTGGACAATTCACTAACATCTACTTATCCTTAAATGGTGTTATAGTTAATTTGGAATGGTCCATACTCAAGAGGCAATGAGTTCAAGATAAATTGAACCAAAAAGGTGTCATCCACTTTCATCCCCAAGGTCCGAAGTCTTGCTGCAATATTAGTCATCTCGATGATATGATTTTGCATACTACGCAATCCATTAAACTTCATGGTCGTGAGTTCAGCCATTAGTGTACCAGCGAGAGACTTATCAGCAGAACGAAAACGTTCTTTCACAAACTTCAGGTATTCCCTGGCACTTTCTGTTTGTGGAATAGTACTCTTAATGTTGTTAGCAACAGTCATTTGCATGAACATAAGACTCAATATGTTAGAGCGCTTCCATGATTTATGAAAAGACTTCTCATCCTCACTACTCTTATCAGTAATGGCAGTAGGTTTGTCATTCAACATATCCAAGTCAAGATCCATCATACCTAAGTGGAACTGGACTTGTTCATGCCATTCAGAGAAGTTCAATCCATTAAACACAGTAACAGACGAAGCATGTGAATGAAGAGATATACATGCTCACAAATCAGAAAATAATGTGAATTCATTAAAACGATAAAAATATATCGTAATTCTCCTTTGGGTAGATACTACGACACATTATCATAATTTAAATGTCATTTTTATCTTTAATAGGTAATTGAACAATTTTTATCAAACATATACGGCATCTTTGGATATACAATACATGTTTGACTAAAATATTAATTTACCTCATAATTTTCACTATTCGTAGAATGATAGATTCACCTTTGGGTAAATTCTTGGTTTCTAGCAATAGTGAAAGTCAATTTATCTATTTATTTTTTAATATAGGCATTTAATTAACCTTCATAGATAAATGACAATTTTATGAGTGCATATTTTTCTTAACCATACTAGTTTGGCCACTTTGGTGACTAACAAACTATATAAATACAAATGCACACATAATATCATAAAATTTTGTGCATGTGAATAATTTTGTACAATTTAGTTCGACCACTTTGGTGACTAACAAACTATAGAAACATAATACATGCATCAAGTGATCATAAATATGATATGTGTAAACGTTAATTTCTCTGATTTGGCCAGTTTGGTGACTAACAAACTATATAAATACAAAACAGACATAATATCATAAATTTTTGTGCATGTGAATAATGCTATACATTTTAGTTTGACCACTTTGGTGACTAACAAACTATAGAAACATAATACATGTATCAAGTGATCATAAATATGATATGTGTAGATGTTAATTTCTTTAGTTTGGCCACTTTAGTGACTAACCAACTATAGAAACATAATACATGCAAGTGATCATAAATATTATACATATAGACGCTAATTTCTCTAGCTTGGCCACTTTGGTGACTAATAAACTATAGAAACATAATACATGCAACAAGTGATCATAAACATTATATGTGTAGACGTTAATTTCTCTAGTTTGATCACTTTGGTGACTAACAAACTATTTTGCACAAAGTACACACATATTATTTATTGTTTAGTATAACGACTACTTTAATTTATCGCACAATTTTAAAAAAAAAAACATAATTATTACATTATGGGAAGATTAAGATTTTTCAGAATTTGTGCAAATTAAACTTTGCTAACAAGACTTCATTAACATAAGAGTCCAAACACCTTAAAATAGTCAAATACAAAATTAGGTACTACAAAAGATTCAACATAATTTGATTGGACCATTAATTCATTAATTTCAACCGTAAAGCAATGAGTATGCGTTATGATATTAGTTTAATACTATACCATGAATTATTAAATATAATATATTAATGTATGATTGTTTATTTAGAACACCTTTTCTGTAGCCTTTCTTTCGACTTTCAGTGGGCCACTATGAAACACAAATGCGAGTCATTAAACAAGCAGACAATTATGCACGATGAAGCGTATTTCATACACAAAGATTATCAGTTCAAATAATTTAGGCTCTGATGCCACATGTAATATTAAATGTTTTCAGGATCTTGAACACGATAATTTTACATAAAAGTTGTTAGGGGCACATACCTGATGCGAAAGACATCATCATAGAGAGAAGCGGAAGCATTAGTCGTAAATTGGTTTCTACCTCCTTGCCCTAGCTTTACGTTACCACAGCCGTCAACAATGAACTTATTGTAGAGAATATGTTGTAACGCTAATGGGTGGAGAGAGGATCAATTTATAGAGATTATGACTTAATCTGATACGTCCATCAAGTAATCAATGTACGGACGAGATTTATTACTTATTAAATATTATTTATGGTATTACTTGGGTTACAAAAACATTCTTTGATGGTCCAATTAAATGAATGATATTTCAGATGTATCTAATGATGTTACGTTGGAATATTGCTTAATAAACCAATCATTTATTAATAAATCATGATATATCTAACCTTGATGTGCCATTAATTAATTAAAATTAAATCTCAATGTTTTCTTCAACCTAATTTCTTATAAGAAATTTTATTTTATTTATATATAATTGAGAAAATGGTCTGAAAAATACTCTAACTTTGATCGAAATTGTTGTTACGATACCAAACTTTATGGAGGACTTTTTACCCCTCTGCACTATTTAATAGTGTATTTAAAATGTATATATGTGCCCACGTGGACACGTTATTATTTATAATTATGCAATATTTATGATGTCCACGTGGACATATATATATACCTTTAAAGTACACTATTAAATAGTGTAGGGGTAAAAAGTCCTTTTCAAAGTTTGGTATCGTTACTGCAATTTCGGTCAAAATTCAGATATATTTCAATCCCTTATCCCTATATAATATATATGTACTTAATTATCAACATGCTTGTCATTTTCGATTTGGCAATATGCCATTTCTCGAATCACTAAAGATTGTGGTCCAAACCACTGACACATAAACCTCAATTAGTGGTGATAATAGCATTATAATTTTCTCATAATCTTTATGCTTAATCCCTTTGGTCAGTAATTTGGAGACACTTTGGGTTAACCCTAAAAGTCTTAACACAATTAATAAATTAATTATCCACGTTGAAGTGGATTTAGACCTAAATAAGAGATGATACGTAAGCAACGGATAACATACGTGTGAGTTAAAGTAGGTATTATTTTAAAACGCACAAACCACCACTAATATAATCAGACAAAACTATTAGTATAAACAAAGGGGTGATGCTAGTTTACTACTACTATCTTTTTTATCACTAATGATGAAAACTATAAGTCTATTTTTTCGATCGATAGTTTCTCAGCTCAAAGAGAGTTTAACTAGAATATGATAGAAAGAAGAAAAGGAATGTAACAAAACTTCCTAGCAGTCGCTCGTCCTCATAGCTAATCGGTAGTCTCACTGAAATATGCTTAATTTTGATGGGATTCGGTGTATAATTAGTGATGGTATGAATGCATCGATCCCAGTAGAGATTAATGGATATATAATGATTTACATTCATTCGATATTTACACCAAACTAATAGACCGTAAAGCAAAATGTAGGTAATGAAGAGAGAATACAAGAGGATGATGCTGTGCTTATCCTTTTTTAACCAATCAGGAGATGTCTTTAGAAAAATAAATCAACAAAAAGAGAAACATATATATGTTGGAGTAGGGGAGGGGTGTTGAGTGGAGAATTTGACAAGCTTAAGTCAAAACACTCTTTCCCCTAAGTTCTTAGCTTTAATTATTTGAGGTCAAAAAATAATATAGGGTTTCTTTTTTATAATATAAAATACTCAAGGTTGTTTTGTAATTTTTGCTTCTTTTTCCCTTGTTTGACTCTTTTAATAACTTTGGATTGATGTTTAGATATGTGAGGACAAGTGACCCGATTTTCAAAGTGACTAAATGCATTTTATGGAAGTTTTTAGTTTTGAAAGTTTGATCCAAGATTGGAAAGGTTAAATCGGAGTTTTGATAATTTCAGTAGTTTTAAGGGTTGATATATAACCTAGCTAGTTGGAGATTCAATACGAATCCCAAGGCTTTGGGGGGCGTTTTGGTGATTTGGTTTGGATTTAAAGATTTTCTTAAATTTTTAGTGGATTACGGTCATCATTTGGTCAAGACAATCCTAAAATGGTGATTTCACGATTCCAACATGTCTGAAACGTGTTTTAAATTGATTGCACTATTAATTTGTGCTCGGAGTAGGGGGTGGGGTGGGGTTAGTGAATAATAAAGTTATGTCGCACTCATAAGACCAAAAAATTTGGTTGGTGTTTAATAGCAAAAATGTTAAACCGAGTCCCCTTACGTACGTAACAACTTCATCATATATATTCTTTTCCTGTTTACCAGTCAGACCATTCTATTATCCCTCTTTCTTGGTCTATGGGAACTACATTTATTTACCTAAATATAGTGGAAAAATTCATTATTACTAACAAGGAAGAAATGTACCATGAAAGGTCATTTTCTGTCCTTTCAATTAAATTTTGTCTTCCTTTTATTTCCTATGTATCATGTATGTCACCCACTAAAATTGTTGTTTGTTTTATTCTATATATGAAGATTTGGGATGGCCTTAAATTGAACTAAGGTTGAGTTTGTATGTTCCTTTAATTTAATTGTTTTATTTTTAGAAAGAAATAATTAAAAAGACATCATGATCATGCCTAGCTAATAAATTGCATGAACTCGTAACTTAGGAAAGAGGCTTAATAACCATTAATGAGGATCAAATTTTCATAATATTATTGTGAAGGCGTAATATTACTAATTAGTCATTTCTAAGCCATTGATCATGATAAGAGAAGAGATTTCGTGGATTAATTAAAATTTAGACTTGACTTCGATACATATATATTTATGACTGTGATGCTTAAGATTGCATGAGTTGTCATTTGATGAAATCATTAAATCTTTTATGTTACAAGTATGTTTATATAATTGTGGAATACTGAGTTATATAATAATGTCAATAATTTTAATTTTTTTTTATTAATTTATTGTTTCTCTGATTAGTTCTTATCCAATCTATGGAGTTGTCCAGAGAGAGTTGCATAGTGGTCAGTATATAGTGCTAAAAATAATTGAAGAAAATGCATTTTGCGGTTGCAAGTTGCCACCTTTGAGATTTGACAAGATTTTTTTTGTTTTAAATTAGTATATAATGTTTTTCTTAATTTGTTTATTACTAAAAAGTTAAGAACTTTTTTTAATCAAAAGGTAGTGGCCACCAAGAACAGATTAGATTGATAAAAAATGATTAATAAATTTTCAAAATAAAAATAAACCATAACCTTAATAAGACAAGTAGATCACCCTCTCTCAAAGTTTTAAATTAAATATTGTTAGGTTATTTTAAGATTTAAGTCTTAAAAGAAGAGGTGGAATGTGAACTGAGAAATGAAGAAAAATAATATGGAGGGAAAATAAAGTTTATTTCTAGGAGTTTTTTTTTTTGTATTTTTAAATAGAAATACTCTTCTAACGTATTATTGCTGACTTTTGAGTTTATTGAAGTTACTGGAATGTGAGGTACTGCTATTTCAATAATTGGTATATCTATTTTATTCTGGGAGAAATTAAATTTTTTAAAGACATACACTAAATTCTATGATCTAAATATTTTCTTTGCATCTTAAAGAATTTTTATTTTTTTATTTTTCAGTTTACTTCGATTTTCTGATTAAATATTTTGAACACAGATTTAACAACAAATATATGTGTGTTCCAAAATCCAAATTGTCTTTTTGATTGAAACACAAGAAATTATAGTTGCTTATGAACCCCACCAACCAACTCACTCACTGTACTATATATTATACTATATTATGTATGTGGATAAAAATATATACACGTATGTTCTTTAAGTTTGTATCCAATCTGATCATGTCTAAACCTACATAGTTTAACTAAGTTTATTTTTATTTGGTACAAATAAATTAGAAATGTTCCCTTTTTACAAAATCTTATAGATAAATACTTTCACTTTTCAAAGTTGAGGGATTATATATAAGTGATCCTAATTTTCATAAATTTTGTTATCTTTGATGATAATTAAGATAACCTTGTTGCTTTCTTGGAACTATACTCCAATAATATTTCATAAACTAGCTAGTCATTTAATTAATGAGCTTTTTGAGTTGTGATGAATAATCTTTCATGACAATTTTTTTTAATGATTTTAGTCACCACAAAATGTTTTATTTTTTATAATGTGAGATACTTCTTTTGGGGTGTTGTAGTGGTGGGTGAGGGAAGTGTTTTATTATTATAACTAAAAAAATTTTCTTGTAGATTTGTCATTCGATTTTTGATATCCGTAATGAAATTTAATTATTTCGGATTTGGACAATATAGGATGTCATTCGAGGAAAACCGTTCTCTATCAAGAAATTTTCATATTCATAATTCGAAACTGAGATCTCTGGTTAAGTAATCAGCGGAACAAGAACAACTTCATCTACTGCACCACATCTTCAGGGCCGGCTCTATGCTTTGAAAAATATCCCAAATTTTTATCAAGAATAAATTATGTGTCAAAATTTTTGTAGAAAAAATTGATTATTTATTATAGTATATTTTAAAAAATATATTATTTTACTCACTTTAGCATTTTTTGTACTTTGTTAAAAATAACAATTAATAGTGAAAAATGTTGAACGAAGTGAAATACAAATTCTTTTTTATTTCTTTTTAAATTTTAGTTTCAAGCATTACTACAAGCATATTAAAATGGGGTATACCAAGTCATCAATTTTTTGAGTCAAATTCTATGGTTCTAACTCTTATCTTTATTTAATATTTGTCAACTTATTACTTATAGAACTATGTTAATGATTCATATAATAATTGTCTCACTTAAATGATGTTTTTCAATGTTGAGTTGATAGAATCTTACCTAAAACTAATAACTGAAAAAACAATATTAAATACTAATAGTTTTCATCTAAATGGTGTAAGAAAAATATTTTTTAAATAAATACATATATAAAATTTGTTTATAGTTTAGACCTCAAATTGAAATTTTGCTTTAAACCCCAATAACATTGAGCCGCCGCTGCACATCTTCTAATAGTAACCGTAACCAAATTTTGACATAGTATATATATAAATAAAAAGATATAGGTAGTAGGGTCTTAACGAAAATGCTATAATCATTACTCAATTAGTGGCCTTTGCAAGTGCATACATTCTTCTTAACATGCTAACATGGTGATGTCTAATCAAACTACAAGTTATCAAAATGACGATATTAACCTTGTACGGACATTGGAGTAATACACTTTTTTTGGTAACTAATAAATGTAAAATATTACCATATCAACATAAATATTTACGACCTAAAAAGCATCTAGTATTTTTTATCAGCTTCGGCTTCTAGGAAGGAAGGGTACCTCAAATCAAACATCTAGTTACATAAATTTAAAATCAAACTCTAACATTAAGATAGCTTGCTACATAGGCTCTCGAGCGTCACATATATATATGGTTTGTATTTGATGGTATAGAAAACAATATTTTTGATATTTGTGGTCTAAAATAAGTCATAAAATTAAAGTTATTAAATTGTTCATACTAAGCACGTAATTTAACTGAGCAAAAGTATCACGTAATTGAGACAGAAAAAGTATCTGATAACATAATATAAAAGGGGATTACAAAGAAATTAATTAGGGGGGAATAATGAATATACACCTACAACAGCGGAAATACTAAGATGATTAGAGTCAATTAATTAAGGCTCTTCAGTTCCTGAAAGGATCAATTTGAACAACCACAAACTTGAGACACAATGAAATTAATTAAAAAGATGAAAACAAGTACCCTCCACCAGAGGCCTATATATATATATCGTAAGCTTGTGTTTTGTCCATAAATTCCTAAACATTTTTTAGAAATTTTTTTTGGTGAAGTTTTAACGTATGTTTGATCATAGTTCTTGAAAATTGACAAAGATAT
Source organism: Solanum stenotomum (assembly GCF_019186545.1). Lineage (NCBI taxonomy): Eukaryota > Viridiplantae > Streptophyta > Magnoliopsida > Solanales > Solanaceae > Solanum > Solanum stenotomum. The sequence continues at coordinate 73,765,031 of NC_064283.1, read as the reverse complement.
ATTTGCCTTAATTATTCACAAGGAGCAAATTTATTCTATTTCATATAATTCTGAGATAAACTTGACTTTTTGTCTTTTATTTAATTATGTTCTCAACAGTAGATTGAATAATTCAGCTGATTTTGATCCGTTGAATAAAAGCTTGGAATATATTGAGAATATTGTAATATTAAATAGTATAGTAGTATACTATAATATAGACTATTACATTTATTTTGGGTCCCTTCTATCTCAATCTCAAGTGCCTTTCGACTCATCATTTGTTAAAAGTAATCATCAAAATTTCATGCTTTAAATAGTTTATAACAATTGACCTAGATTTCGTCATCAATTCGCAATTTCTATTGGCTTGAGACTTTAATATATATGATTTTCAGTTTGCATATAACTTCTTCTAAGATTGACTTTTAAACTGTTTTCTTCTTCTACTTCTTCTACACCAGATGCAACTGTACTGTTCAACAATTATCTAAAAACTCAACCTTCATTAAAATCTCATTATGATATGAATGCATTAAAATGGCCATACATGCATTAACATGATGCCTTTTCATTCTACATTAAAATATGCATAAACCATTGTACTAGTTGGGGTAGGCTATAAGAATTGTTTTAATAGTTTAATAATATTATTTTAAGGCTCGTCATCAACTTACCACAACCCACCCCCTTTGTCTAGACTTGAAATCAACTACTTTATTATATAGACATAATATATAAATATACTCTTTAACTTGACTTCAGCTAACATTTCTGTCTTCCAATTTTGGGTGATGTGCACAAGTTGACACTTAAACATGAATAAAGTTAAACAAGTAGACATATACATCTTATGTGACATAATATACTTAGGATGCCAAGTAGAATGTGTGTGTATACTCAAATTTGGAGGGCATATATATAATATCAGATGACATCAAGTTAAATGACATGTTTATGTATTAAGCATTCTTTTATTATCTTCTATCCCCACTTCTCAAGCCTTGTGCTCCTATAAAACCTGAGCATTACAACTTTTATTGGATAACTAAACCTTCTTCCAAATACAATCAATCATGATTTCATCAGAGGCTGCAACAATCCACTACTTAGCTCAAGAAAACCCCTCATCACTTCCTATTGATTACACCTTCATGCACAAAAACTTACCAACATTTCAATTCAACACATTCCTAACCAATACTAACAACAACAACTATCAGTCGTTCTCTTTTCCTATTCAAGACTTGATAAGTACACAACCATCATGCATCAGTAGTAACTCAACCTCAGATGAATTGGAGGAACAACAACATAGAATGAATGATGAACGAAAGCAGAGAAGAATGATATCAAACAGAGAATCAGCTAGAAGATCAAGGATGAGGAAACAAAGGCACCTTGATGAGTTAGGGTCACAAGTAGTTCGTCTTAGAACAGAAAATCATAATCTTATCAATAAGTTAAACCAAGTCTTTGAATCTCATGAAAAAGTTGTTCAAGAGAATATGCAGCTCAAGGATGAGGCTTATGATCTTCGTCGATTGCTTACAAACATTCAAGTTGCTAGCCCTTTCAGCAACATGGATGACGATCACGTTCCATGTAGTCTAAAGACTGAATCATCAAACCAATCCACCACAGAGAGAAAATTAGAGTGAGCTGGACATATTTTCAATGTTTTTGTTCTTCTCTTTTTACCTCAATGCCAATGAATTTTTAGTTGAAACAGACTCTGTTAATTAAGCCATGACTAAAGTTTGCATGCATAACACTAGTAGTACGTACTCTCTTCTCCATGGTTACTATTACTACTTGTCTTCGCTAAGTCAATACTGGACAAATAAAAACAAATAGACACTACTAGAAACAACGGTTTTTCCCACCACAAATAGGTGGGAAATTTGTTATATAAAACATGATTTTCTCACTCGTTTTCCATTCACCCAACCAACTCAATGGAAAAACGCATTGAACCATATGAACCATTTACTATTTTTTTTCTTTTTACTCTGATTCAATCAAAATATCAGTAAAAATAGCCACTAAACAGTATTCAACGGAAAATTCAGTGGGAAAATAGTCTAGTTATGGGAGGGAGTGTTTCAGTCACTTAATAACCACATGAATGTGGCAAGAAAAGGAATATTTAAGTTGTTCAAAATTTTAACAAATAAGTAGAAGGACATAAACAAGGTTAAAGCATAGTGTACAAAGTGAATGAACCTAGGTCATTAATTGAAGTCAGCCAACCAACATGAGTTAGCAGTGCGGTAGTGGTAGGACTACTTCATCTTTAATCAGAGCTAGGTTTTGAGTGTGGAGAAAATCTGAGTGTCGTCGCCCCTGAATGAGCCCTATAATGTGCGATTAAAATTTAATCGGAGCTCCAATGCACTGAGTAGGAAACCAAATAAAGAACTCAGCCAATTAAGGATAGGGCCCCATTATCAGTCCTGTTTTGCACACAAAAATAGCACAAGCAACAAGACAAATGTAGGTGGAGCTGCCAGTGATGGTGGCTCATAATTTAAGTGACTATTATAAGAAGCAAAACACTTGAAAAGGCAATCCACTATGATCCTATTTTTAACTTTTGTGAGGACAAAGGACATCAAATCATTCAAGAAATGTGTGGTTTGTGGACTATACAGCAAGAAACCATTTTTCAGGTGTTATTGGTTACTTTTTTCTTCTATCTTGAGTTAGCAAAATCACACATCTTCTATCTGTTACTATTATCTCCAGTTTCATGCTTCTTCAGTTGATAAGACCCTTTGACATTATAAAAACACTGTTCATGAGACTAAACAATAGGTGGTAATGCAAAGAGATAGCGAAATGTGTTTTGATGAATAGTTATATAGTTCAGATAGAAAATGCATATATTTGATAGTATTTCTTTAATTATCCGCGTGGAGTGCTATTTGACACCATGTTTAACCAAAAAGAGAAAGTGTACGTACACCACTACCGGTCAAGATGTGCTTTAATAAATAATTGATGACAGGACTAGTGTAGCAGTGGTCAGTGTGACAAAACAAAAGCCACTGATTGTGGAATCACATCCCTTGTAAATTGACTGTTTTGGAGCCAATAGCCCTTATTCTATAAAACTTAAGATGCTAATAAATGTTATTCCTAACCATATAAGATATCATCTCGTTTTAATCTGATTAGTACTCTTGTGAAAAATTAGATGTCAGGCATTGCATAAAACTGCTTAATTACTACGGAAAAGGTTTATATATGCTATCGAATTTTGAGAAAAGGCACATTTATAATATCCGTTAAAAGTTTGGTTGATCTATGTTATTTCCATTCGAAAAAGGGATCATTCATGTCATTATTTGTTTCAGCTAACAAATAATGGCATGGATAAGCCTTTTCTCAAACGAAAATGACATATATGAGTCAAACTTCTACCGAATGACATAAATGAATATTTTCTCAAAGTTCGATGACATGTATAAATAATATTTATAGAAACTACATAAAAAAATATTATGACATAACAATCATATATATATATATATATATATATATATATATATATATAAATGAGAACCCTCAACCCGGTGACATGGAGCCACCAGAAGCAAGAATTCTCTTTTTATTTATTTATTTCCAAAATTGCCCTTCCCCTCTACAATAGGAACGTAGTTTCAACTGCTTCTCCCGTTCATTTTGTTACCACTCTTGCCGCTCTTCATAAACATTGCGCTTATTTACAACCGCCGACCTGCCTATGTAGCGCCGTCACAAATCAAGATTCTTATTTATTATAACCTTTTTAAAAATCACAACCTTTCGGAAAAGTCACTGCTTAATGTCGACTAATAGTTTATTTTAGTGGCAAGAATAATCTCCGCTAGTACTCATAATAGTCGGCACTAAAAGAATGTTTTAGTGGCAAAAGTTGTCATTGCTAATACATATAATAGTCGCCACTAAAAGAGTGTTTTGGTGGCAAGAATAAACTCATAATAGTCGCCACTAATAGTTAGTTTTAGTGGCAAAAATAAATGCCGCTAATACTCATAATAGTCACCACTAATAGTTAGTTTTAGTGGTGAGAACAGTTGCCACTAATACTCATAAGAGTCGCCACTAAAAGAATGTTTTAGTGGCAAATATAATCGCTGCTAATACATATAGTAGTCGCGACTAATAGTGTGTTTTAGTGGCAAAGATAGTCGCCCCTAATGCTCATAATAGTCGCCACCAAAAGAATGTTTTAGTGGCAACGCTAGTCGCCGCTAATACCTATAAAAGTCGCCACTAAAATAATGTTTTAGTGGCAACATTAGTCGCTGCTAATACCTATAATAGTCGCCACTAAAAGAATGTTTTACTGGCAAAATTTGTCGCTGCCAATACATATAATAGTCGCCACTAATAGTTAGTTTTAGTGGCAAAGGTAATCGCCGCTAATACTCATAATAGTCACCACTAATAGTTAGTTTTAGTGGTGAGAACAGTTGCCACTAATACTCATAATAGTCGCCACTAAAAGAATGTTTTACTGGCAAAATTTGTCGCTGCCAATACATATAATAGTCACCACTAATAGTTAGTTTTAGTGGTAAAGGTAATCGCCGCTAATACTCATAATAGTCACCACTAATAGTTAGTTTTAGTGGTGAGAATAGTTGCCACTAATACTCATAATAGTTGCCACTAAAAGAATGTTTTAGTGGCAAAGATAGTCGCCGCTAATGCTCATAATAGTCGCCACCAAAAGAATGTTTTAGTGGCAACCCTAGTCGCCGCTAATACCTATAAAAGTCGCCACTAAAAGTATGTTTTAGTGGCAACATTAGTCGCTGCTAATACCATAATAGTCGACACTAAAAGAATGTTTTTAGCGGCAACTGTCTCCGCTGCTAATACCTGTAATAGTTGCCACTAAAAGAACAGTGGCAAAGTTTGTCACTGCTAAACATATAGCAGTCGCCACTAATAGTTAGTTTTAGTGTCAAATATAGTTGCTCTTATACCTAAAATAGTGGCCACTAATATCTTGTTCAAAATATATATTTATAAGACACATAAAAAGAGGAAAAATTACATAATTACACAACTTAAGATAAAATCCCTACCATTTGAATTAATTACAAAAATCCTCCTTTTCCTTATCTTTCTTAACATCCGGATACATCACTCCACCTTTATTAGATACATTAATACTACTTTGTTTGTATACAATGTATCTTGTACATATGCTATTGTTGGTACATAACTTCAACTATTTTAAAACTAAATCTGTATAAATCTGGTTTATAGGTTTGTATCTGATACATAACTTATGTATCGTTTGCTATGTATCAGGCGAAATGGCAATGCATTCATGAATTCTGAAAAATCTGGGATTATTTTAATTTGGGAACTTTCGAAATAGGAGGTAATTAGCGTCTAAATTGTTGAAATTTCTGTACTTTATACTTAAAAAAAAATTACAATGAAAGAAAAACTAATTAAACTCTCAAAATTTAAATAATACCACATAAATCGAATGAAGGAATATATAATATAGATTATTTTGATAGCGTACAACATAGAGTTTTGTTCAACCTTGTTGCATTAATGATTCCAAGAGAGGTTTCTATCACAACTGCAATTGTCGATGATTACAAGATGAACTATGCAAATTCACCAAATTTAAATATATGACATTTTGTCATACATGGGGTCTCTAGTTGTAAGTATTTGTATACTATTTCATCTCGTATTCATCGTCAATAGTATTATTAATATAGCAGTAATAGTATAATATGATATTTATAACCAACACTTTATATAATATCTCTAAATGTTTTAACAATTCCAGATATAATAATATTAGCTCAATTGTTGCTAAATATTTTTGTTGAATACTAGGACACATGTCTCATTGAAAATTACCTATATAAGTACCCCCACAACAACCTTCCATTTCTCTAATTCAAAATCAAAATTGTAAAAAAAACATACCATATACTTTTGGTCAACCAAATAGATTCCAATATGGAGAAAAGAATAAACATAGCCATTTTTATTTTGTTCCTTTTTGTGATATCAACCAATGGAGTTAGACAAGTTCCAAATTTCTTCATTCCTTGTTGCAATGGAAATAACATCGATTGTTGCCCTATTACTGATGGTAATCGCTTTAGTAATATTATTGTCAAGCCACGTTCCGTCAACACGTTGTTTACTCAATCAATTCCTCATCACCCGTGATGTTTTTATATCTATATCTATATCTGAAAACATGATCATCAAAGAACACAATTGTTTTAATTGTGTGCTATGATGGTTGTGTTACCGGCAAGTCTATACTCTGTCTATGGTGATCTTTTCCTAAGTATTTGTATACAACTTCAAATAAACTTTGGTATAAAATAAGACATAATTTGTGTGGATATCATTGATCATGTTATTTATCACACTAGTAATACAAATATTGTGTTGACATATTAGTGATAAATATGTTGGATTAATATAATTAGTGATAGTTTATTGGACATCCTCAACGAAAAGCTAAGCATGTCTCAATAGATATCACATTGTTGGATAAATTTTTTTTATGCTAATGAATATACATTTTCTTAAAAAAAAAAAAAAAAAGGAACCAAGAACAATTAAATCAAATAACTAGTGAATACATATTTTCATTAATGTGAATCTATGATAATCGTCATTTTTGAGATGAAAATGACATAAAGACTAGCAATTTATTTAAAAAGAAATACATGCAAAGTTATATTTCAAGTAACCAATAAATTACTCTTTATAGCTGTCTCTCTTTATTTGGTACTCTTTATTTATAGGAGTAAATGATAACTACAATATTTAATTAAAAATTAAAAATGGAAAATTTGACACGGCAACTTGTTATGAAAATTTATTGTGGAAATTTATTATGGCAATTTGTTATAAAAACTTACTACGGAAATTATTGTGGAAATTTGTACGGCAACTTGTTAATGCAAGTTATTAAAGAAAGTGGGGAACTTTCGCATATAGTCACTCAAAAATAGCCTAATTACTCTCCATAACTATAGTTTGATAATTACAATTCATACTACATGTTATAGGGAGGAGAGAGGCGAGTGAGAACGGGAGATAGAGGAGAGAGGCGAGCGAGAGAGGGCAGAGAGTGGGAGAGAGATGAATTGTATATGTATATCGGTTAGATAATTGTATATTATACATATGTATTTGTATATATGGCAAACAGGATTGGGGGATGGAGGAGAGAGGCGAGCAAGATTGAAAGAGGGAGGAGAGAGGCGAGCCAGAGAGGGCAAAGAGTGGGAGAGAGGTGAATTGTATATGTATATCAGTTAGATAATTGTATATTATACATATGCATTTGTATATATGGCGAGCGAGATTGGGAGAGGGAGGAGAAGGCGAGCGAAAGAGGACAATAATTTGTATAATTCACATCTCATTTGTATAGTTCGCGGCTACATTTATATAATTTGCATGCTTTTGTATAATGAAGTAATATAAAGTCTGAAATTATACAAATATGATAGAACTTGAAATAACAAATTGATACTAACATAAACATATGAACTTTAAACAGTTATACAAAATATATTATACAAATTACATTATATAAATCTCTTAAAAAATTTATTTTCCTTTTCGTTTTTAAGGAGTTCATCTTTCTAAAGAATTGATTGACCTAACATAGTCGCATAGAAGAAGATATTTTCTTACGCACCGAACACAATTTATTTTTTTAAAAAAACTAATGAAAATGCCTCCTTATTTCTCTATTTATTTTTTAAAAATCTGACACCTTATCCTCTTCACTTGTCAAAACTTCCATTAACCGTCTTCTGCCAAAAAAAAAATCGCCGGCGGTAATGAATTCTCACAGCTTAACCGGAACTCACACATTTCCTTTTTATCCATCTCTCCCAATTCGCCGTACAATCATCAATGTCACCGATTACCACCATTTTCCCCTACTCACTTCCCGGCGCTTCACACTTCATCGTCTCTGCAAAAACCCAAACTTTCAGGTTTCTTACGTCTCTCAATTGTCTTACAATAACTTTTTTCTTAATGGGTTTTTCTTTGTTTTTAAAAATAATAATTAATTCTGGTGTTTTCTAAATGTGTATGTAGGTAGTTCGCTGTTCACGGCAAGAAAACAGAATATTGGAACCAGAGGATGCAGCATTGTTGATTTCTACGTGTATTACTCGCAATTTGTCTCCGGCTTTAACTTTAGAACAAGGATTGGAAAAGATTAAGGAGGCTGTGGAGGAGCTGAAGGCCAAGCCTCCTTGTTCTTCTAATGGGATGTTTAGATTCCAGGTACATTTTCCTTTTAGTTATTTTAAAAAAGCACCTTTATTAGGTGAATGATAGCTGTGGTGCTCTTATGCCGATCTTATTGTGTAATTAGTCTTAGATAAGCAGTAATTCTACAACTTTACTCATTAAACTGTCCTTTTGGGGGCATCCAATTAAATAGGGGATATAGAGATGGTTAACAACTTAGCATAGCCGTCGCATTGCTCAAGGATGCTGCATAAAAATCTAGAAGTGATCCAAAAAGAAAATAGAGAGGTTATTAAATTTCTGATTTATGTTGTCATCTGAATTCGTTCAAACTAATAATGTCTATGGGTGCAGTATATACATGTTTGCTTGGTTAAGTTTTAGTGTCTAATTGATTATATGTTGTTAGGTACATATACTTCCATGGTGTTACATAGGATTAGAATTTATTCCGAACATAGATAATCAGAGTGGGTCTTCTTTCTTGACTAGTGAGAGGATGATTGTTTATATGTAGGTTGCTGTTCCTCCCAGTGCAAAATCTTTGAATTGGTTTTGCTGTCAACCGGAGTCATCAGGAGTATTCCCACAATTTTTCCTTTCCAAGGAAAAGCAAAACCCGTCATATAAATCAGTTGAAATGGGTCATACACGCGGGATCTTTGGAATTGGGGCAGCAATCAACTTGAAGGGATTTTCTGCCACTAAAGAATCTGGGGAATTTGGAATGTAATTTCATACCTTCATCACTGCTTCAACTTCAGCTCTGACATAACTGATTATTTTTACGTTTCCTTTGAACTTTTGAACATTTATGTTTTCACATTCCTGCCCATCATTTTATATGAATCCAGCTTGATTAATGTAAGTGTATTTAGAATCAATTATTGGTAGAAATGGAGCAACCTGAGGTTCCATCTTATTATAATTTTCCTCAAAGAGTTGATGATATTATAAAATTAATTATGAAGAGGCAATGGATGCAGACAAGTAACCTCTTCTAGTGGGATTAGACTTAGTGAAGGTTTAATGGAGGAAAGTCTTATTTCTTCTCTGTTTGAGGAACTTGTATGAAAGTGGATGTAAGAAGGAGAATGAGTGTTCCTATAGACAATTGAGGAGGCATATCCCTGCTTGAGAAAAATTCAATTTTCCTAGCTTATAACGCGAAAAGGTGGAAGAGATGTTGAAGTATGTTGGTCAGAGCTCAAGAATGTTCCTGCAAGCATTGAAGACAATGATCCATTTCAGGAAACTTGTATTCTGTTTTCTGTAAAAAATGATTCAACTATGGGGACCTAGACTAGTCCAAATATTGTTGATAAGAAACAGTTTTATTGTATAAACATCTTGAAGGTATAAACCTCAAACTTTGTCAGTGAAAATGGACGCTTCTGGTCGACTCTGCATTAATGGCAATGCTTTATATTGTCCCAGCAGTAAAGCTGCAACTATCTCACCTAAAGGTGAACACCTTTTCTTTGAAAACACGGGGACAGTTTCATTGGAGGTAGTTTGACATATGAGATTGCTTAATAATGAAATAGATGATTTTGGAGTGCTCTTGTTGGATTAGATGATTCTGGAGTGCTGCTGATGGATACCATGGGCGATTGTAATCTAGAATGAAGAATAAATGGACCCTACATTTGCTACGAGCAATTGAACACAATATAATCTTTGGGATAAATACGGGAAGCATATGCTATACCTAGATATGGGAGAGTATTTAATATACTTATGTGCATTATACATGCAAGTTTTTCTGCTATCAAGATGTTTGTGGAGCGTTCGCAATCCTAAAGTGCATTTTGAGGCCAAATGAATCCTTTATCTGAGTATTATGGATACTGGATTTAATTAATTTTTGAACCCTTGAATTGGATCCTTGTAGATTTCTATTTGGTAGGTAGTATTTCCAAGCTTGCCCTAAATGTAAGTAATTTTGGTGATAGCATCATGACTGGACTTTGTATAATCTACTAGAGTGAGTTACTCCATGATCCCTACATGAATAAAAAGTTTGTCTTTCCTACAGAGCAGAGTATCAATATGATCCTTTGTACTTGTTCTTTGTATTAACAAACTGTCTTTTTGGATGAAATTCCATAAGAGACGGAGATATAGAAGGGGTGGGGGGGGGAGGAGAGAGCGACTCTTGGAAGTTTTCTGTGCTATTGAATCCAACAACAACAACATACCCAGTGAAATCCCACTAAGTGGGGTCTGGTGCTATTGAATCCAAATAGGTTATAAAATGGTCTCTGACATCCAGCTCTCCACATCAGGTCGTTATCACATTCTAATGGCTAAAACTGCGATTATGTCCTTGTAATTCCAGAATCATGAAAATTCTGATTCAGCATTTGTGTGTTGTTAGTAATCATGTCAAATATCGATTATAAGGGGTTAATTCTTGACTCGTACCCTCAATGAAGTGAGCCAGTTGCTGTTTGACCCCTCTTTCTGTCTTTCAGAAGAAAATCGCATGTAATTCTGATATCTCTTAAGAAAGAGGATGAGTTACAAATATCATGATTCCACATTTTACAATCACATGAAGGAAAGATGTGATTTTTCTGTCGTCTTTAATAGACATTAATAGGTTAATATTATACTGGTGCTGCTGCAGATGTTGTGCTGTTGAATCAACACCAGTGGTGGCTTATGGCTTTTTGGACCTAAGTTTTGATACAATATCTTCTTCCATGAAGCAAGAAGCTGGGTTATTCTACTTCTTTGTTCCCCAGGTAAGTGAGATCTTCTTGCATGGCCATGGTTTACGCTTGAATAATTCCTCCGTTCTATCTAGTGTTCATTGTTATTTATGTGTTGAACTAATATCACCTTAGATTGAACTAGCGGAATTCGAAGGTGCTTCTATCTTATCTGCAATGGTGGCATGGAATGACACTTGTATGTGTACCTTCGAGGAGGCTCTTCAAGCGTATGAGTCATCACTTTTGCAGGTGATATTCTATTTCCATGTATTGTCTGTGACTATTAGATTTAGACCTGAAGTTTTTCTTCAGTTCAACTGTAGCATGAGAGTTTCTATTTCGTGGGATGTCATGGTCATCTCTTTGCTACTCAACTATCCTTCTTCTCGAAGTGTATCAGCCATATTGAACCTGTTCAAAGAAAAGGGAGCGATTGTGAAATGCTAATGTGCATGAATTATTATATGTAGAGGCCTTGCTTGAAGTGATTTCTCAGTGTTCACACTAACTAGTGGAGAGTTAGGGAAGCAAATATGGCTATTTATGCTACTTGCAACAAGTTTTGTCTTCGGTCAACTTTCCCATTTAAGAACCTTACTTTCAGGGGATTAAATGCTCTTTCAATCTGGCCTAACCTTGTGTATTTTGCGTCATTACAAGTAGTTCTGTTTTGTTCTACTACTGCTCAAAAGTTTGTTCTAGTAACAAATCATTTCCTTCCATTTTCTTTCTGAGAAACCAGATAATCTGAAACCCATGGCTCTCTTAACATCCAGATTAATAACTGTACTTTTGGTTTGATATAAGGAATAACATATCAAAAAGTATGAGAAAATAACAAGGTAAAAAAGGAAATTAACTTTTCCATTCCTCATCTTATTATCTTATGCCTTGTGTATATTTAGTTCAACAACCATAATAGTAAAAGTTTAAAGAGATATCTGATTTCACCTATGTTATTTGTTAAAAGCTTAAAGCATGTTTTTCCTAACTACAAATGACAACTTTCACTCATATAGCAGAATAGAGTCACATCAAGATGAGGGGACCTCCTGCACATCATTATGGTATCAATCAATAACTATTACTCAATCCTAAACTGGTTGGATTCAGACACATGAATCCTTGATATTCACTCCGTTTTATTCCAGCCAATTTTAGTCCTATGCTGGTAAATAATTCATTTTAAAGTGGTTTAAGGATTCTCTAAACCTGAAAGTTCTCTAAATCTCACACTTATCCCTAGCTCATATAATTAGGTGTCACAACAATTAAGCCTTAAAACCTACTAGGTATCACCTATATGGATCATTTGCTACCCTTGTGCTGGTTTTACTTAAATCTACAGGTCTTTTGAGGTAACTATCGTACATGTGATTTTAATCCACCTTGTCTCCCTTTAGCACTTAAGCCATCATAGTGTTGCATCAATGAGGTGGTGAATTTGGAGGTCTATGTGAACTATAGCTAAGCCATTTCGTGCACATTCTTTTACTTTCTCATCTTTGTGTGTGACCTGCACCCTCTATCTAAGGTGATCAATTCTAATCTTACCCTGTTTTGTGTGGCTTTAATTTATCTTAAAATATGTTGGGCCTCTAGTGTCCTACATTCATTCTCATATTGGTGGAATCACAACCCTAGGATTTTCCCTGAATTAGGTATCATACTAGGGATATATTCCCGAAAACAAATCTATGTGACTAAATTTGACTCCTGTTGCTCTTGTTATCAGGAGTTGTTAACAATACACATAATACTGGATGTGTCTGCTTTTACAAAAGCCCAATAGTATCTTGAGTATTGTTGTTTTATATGTCCTCATGCTATGTGCAACTGACTCAGCCTTTTCTCAAATTTTTTCAGGCTGAACGTAACTTCAGTTTTGCAGAAGATGGACGCTGCAGCAATCACATTGGTGCGACTACTAGAAAAGTCCATGCACATGAGGGACAAGTCCAAATGGTAATACTAAGTTTCAAGATTGCACTATGACAAAGGGGTATTGCCTAGGAAAGGAGGAAGTGGAAATGGAGGAACCAACAATTTTTTATTTTTTTTGATAACCGAGAAATCCGTTTGTGACCCGCCCTTTGGACCAATCACAGCTTTCTAAACTCGGTGGATAATGGACCCACCCCTCTACCCTTCTCCACTTAAATACCGGGCTTTGCTTTGCATTGTGTGGGGCTTGAACCTGCGACCTAAGCCACAAATCCTCCACCTTTTGCCACTTGAGCTATGCCTTGGGGGTGATGGAGGAACCAACAATTTGCCTTGACCTCCTTTAAGAAAATGCAATAATTTCGTTTTGGTCCTTTCCTTCGTAAGGGTTGAAAAGGGAATACAATTCTGGACTTTACAAAGATTTCAAAAATTAGGGAATGCCTGAGCCCATGCAACTTCCTTTAACTAATACCCTCCAACTTCTCTTGTGCCAAACAATGTGAACTCTTTCCTTCCATTTGCTTTCCCCTCACTGCTCCCCTTTCTTCCAATTTCCTGCCGAAGCACACCATAAGGTTCATGCTCAAAACTTTTTCTTGTTTCTCCATCCTTACAAATTCTTGTCTACTCTTCCTTGATAAAGAACAATCGTGTGCACTGTATTACGACTTTCCAGATGTACTTTATAACAGTTATTGTTGCTAGAGTGCTTTTCTGCACTGGCAAACTCTTAATTGATAACAAGAGATTCTACAGATTGATGGTGACTCCATTACATGACTGTTTATCATGAATATCAACACTTCCACTCATGTTTTTGCTTTAAAAGATCACTGATTAATTCCATTTATAGGTATACTCGAATCTTCAGAAACTGTTTGGAAAATACGTTGGGCCTGGTGCTGTGGAACTGGTATCCCCTTTATCCTGGTAATTATCCTTCCTCAGATACTTTTCATATCTCGTGTTTGAGATGCAACAAGAAATGACCTGTCTTCCGCCATTTCTATTCCAAAAAAGTAGATAATAAAAGATCATGTTCTTATCACTCATGAGCTGTGCTTTGTTTATTTACTAATTTATTTTCTCTAATTGTATTTGCTTCACGCAGAAAGATGCCTCATGCTATTCCAGCCAGTTTGTTGTGAGACTATCACCTGCTCTTGCAATTTCGAATAACATGGTATGCTAATTTATGAATATTGTGAGTTAGGAGCCTTTTGTATGAATATGAAATTGCACGTGCTCCCTTTCTTTTATTTTATCTTCTTCTTTGTGCTACATATGATGCTGCATGAGTTGCAGATCATGTGCATAGATCTGTTGTAACTTGGCAATGATTTGGAATGATGAATATCTTTACATGAATGTGCTTATGGCCAAAATTCTAGCAGAGATTATGTTAAGAGAATACAAATTTCTTTTACTGTCTTGTTAGTTAAGTAATTTATTTATATTATGCTAAATATGTCTTAGTACCCAAAAAAAGCTAGCTTTGAGTTGACAAGAAAATTACCATTATGTTCTAACTTGCGGGAAAAAAACAGTTAGCTTTTGTTTTTTTATAAGGTAAAAAAAAAACGAAGTTAGCTATTGTTCTCCTCTTAGTTAACATATGTTAGCATCTAAATGCCCTGTTACCACATGTGAGGAAGTAGGTTATATTTTTCCCTATGCTCTCTTTAGATGTCCTTAGTTTTGAGGCAAATGAGAAATAGTTCAGCAGTAGAATCTAATGCTGGGTATTATTCTTTTGACTTTAACTAATCCTGCATTGACCAGATGAATATTAGTTTGCAAAACATTTATGCCAAAGAGACAGTGGCCTATCCTCATTTTGGTGAAACATCTTTGTATCATGTGCAAGAATTTTTTATTCTAAATTCAATTGCATTAGCTACGAAAAAATTGCCTCTTATTACACTAAAGCCTTATAGGCTATTGCAGATGGTTTTGGCCTGAGCAATTTGACATGAACAAAGATCCCATATTTGAACCTATTGTACATATTTGAAATTATGAATTCTGAAATTCGTTGATTCAAAATCCTTTCTTAATCTTGTAGTGAACCAAATGATTTTTCATATAGAAAGCTTCTTTTGTGTCTTCCATCTTTTATGTCTTGTGATTTTCAGGTTCGAAACTGAGATGATTTTTCCATTTTCCTTGTGTCATTCTTCTAGCCAGTTTAATTACTTCCGTATTCCTCTTTCATTTGAAGGCCACTCTCATCCGTCATTGAGGTAGTCTTTGATTTATTGGAATGCTCAGGACTGATAAACTATTACAATTACAACCTCTAAAGGCTTTATTTTTCAGTTGTCAGTCATTAGTTAGTGAGCCTGTCCTTTCTATGTTATTCCTTTGCTAGCTCATATTGATGAAGCTTTTCTGATATTTGGGCAAGTTTTCTGCCTTTTTCAGCATCATAAGAGTTCTCACAAATTATTCTAAATCTTTGCTTTAGAGATACTTTTTGTGGACCTGACTGTAATGTTAGTGTTTTCCATTTCAAAATATGTTTGTACGCACTATGAACAATATGAAGCCCTTTCGATAGATGACATTTCTATCTATATCCAAGTTATTGGTTGAATTCATGACTAGTGAAAGTATATAAAACTTGTAGTGACGGGGTCTTCCTTTTCTAGAAAATGCGACTTTCATTTTAGTTGCTTTTTTTGATGTATGCTCAACTGAAACCTTCGAGTTACTACTTCGGGTCTGTTAGAATAGGAGTAGGAACAAAAATAGTATATAAAATTCTACTTCGAAAGGAATTGTACTATAGTGTCTATAAATAGGGTCTCAGTATATGTAGAGACACATTTCAATAATTTTTTTCTTCTATATTTCTCACATGTATCAGAGCTTCTATGATCAAAATGCTTCCGCTACCGGCAGACAACTCTAGAAAACACGTGTCTCCCGTCTGGCTAATGATTATGTTAACAAAAGTAGGGCTAATGATAAATGCATGAAAAACAATCATGTTGAGAGGAAGAACTTGACAAAAAATAATTGAAAGGTCAAACAGCTGCTGTGAGTGAAATCCCGGCGACTTTCTAAGGTTGTGTGGTGTCCACCCCGTATCCATTAGTGTTGTACGAAAACCAACACCACCACGGGGTCCCCCGCCTCTCGTGAGTCGCAACCATAACCCAAAAATTCCACCAGCAGAAAACCTTCCACTCGCCCCAAGCGTTGTCGAAAGCAGCCTTCTCCGGCGAGATCTACAACACGCGCTGCGTGCGTGAGCCGCTGTCCGACCACTTTCTTGGAAAGTATCCTGTGCATCATTCCAGCGATATCATTAGTCACTGCGAATTTGTGACTACCCATTTCTCTCTCTATTTTCGTTGGTGTTGTGTAAAATCCAACACCACTACAAGGTCTAGCAACCTCTGGCGACCAAAGCCCAATCAGCCTTGCTGGTTGCAGATCCCTTATGCGTAGCTAGATCTAAGGTCCAAACGATCACGTTAATACCATGCGTTAGTGTGTGAGCCTATTCCCGCTAGTTTTCAGTGGCTTTTTCGTTCTACATCCGAATATTGTGTTTTAGTGGGAGGTAATTTGGTGTCCAGTAAGTGTAAGAATCAAAGTGTGGTTGCTCGATTTAGTGACTTGTGAGCTAGTGTGGACCAAACAGTTGCCGAGAGAACTAAAATTTGGAAAAATTGGTTAGATGAAACTTTTGTGTGATATTCAAGCGGCCCTTCATATCGCATCAAATGCAGTATTTCATGAGAGGACTAAGCACATTGAGATTGATTGTCACTTTATCAGTGAAAAGATACTCTCGGGAGATATTATTACTAAATTTGTGAAGTCGAGTGATCAACTTGCAAATATCTTCACCAAACCCCTCACCGGTCTTTGTATTAATTATATCTGTAATAAGCTCGGTACATATGACTTGTATGCACCAGCTTGAGGGGGAGTGTTAGATAGGAATAGGAACAAAGATAGTATATAGAATTCTACTTGGAAAAAGATTAGTATGTAATATCCTACTTGGAAAAGGATTGTACTATAGTGTCTATTAATAGGGTCTTAGTGTAATAATATAGAGACACAATTCAATAATATATTTCTCCTTTATTTCTCACATGGTCATTACTGTTTTTCAGCCTCGACACAATGATCACACTCAATTTAGTTGCCGCTTGAAAGATTGTGCAAACATCAATATCTTGTGGGCATCACTTATAATTGAGGAATGCACTCGACTTGGTCTGACGGTAAGAATATCTGTAACTTCATAAATTTTATTTAATTGGACTACAAGTATCTGATTCTTTCACATCTAGTATTTTTGTGTAGCTCCAGGATCACGGTCATCTCCTCTTGCTATTGCTGCGTCTACTCATCCTACTACAAGTTGTATTGCATGCATCGATGAACGCTCACTTGCATTTCATGCCGTTGGTTATGCCAGAAGTTCTCATAAACCCGCTGTTATCATCACTTCATCAGGCACAGCAGTTTCAAATCTTCATCCTGCTGTGAGTACTAAGATTTAATATTCATATTCACTTCAGCAGTTTTCATTACTATCTTGTTTCCTCGTTATTTACATGTTAATTCAAATTTAATTTACGAAGCTATATTCCACAAGTAGCTTATATAAAGCAGCCAGCTTGATTGACATGACAATATTTGCTATGGTTTGCTAGTATGCTACTTCTTTAGGAGATATATATCTGCGGCTGCATGGACATGCTTGTATCAGTTTAAATGTATTGTATATTGCAATAGGGTAAGATGTAATATTAGCCTGAGAAAGTTGTGTCCTAGTTATGCATCATTTTACATTTCTCTTTACAGCATCCACTTATACTTGAAGAAAAAGTTTAATTTTCTTTAGAGATTCCCCTTCTTCTTGAAGGCAGGATTCTATTTAGTTGCAATGTTGCATCAAGTCATTTTTAAACTGTTCCATGGAAATGCACAGGTCGTGGAAGCCAGTCAAGAATTTGTTCCGCTGCTGTTACTTACAGCAGATCGACCTCCAGAGCTGCAAGATGTTGGAGCAAACCAAGCCATCAATCAGGCCAATCATTTCGGTCCATTTGTGAGGCACTTCCTCAGTCTTCCTGCGCCCAGTGATGATATTTCTGCAAGAATGGTGCTTACCTCCATTGACTCTGCTGTTCATATTGCAACTTCTTCACCAAGTGGTCCAGTTCATATCAACTGTCCTTTTCGAGAACCACTGGAAAATAGCCCAAGAACATGGAACCCTATTTGTTTAAGAGGGTTAGACTCTTGGATGTCAACCAGTGTACCTTTTACCAACTATATCCGAGTTCAACATTCTTGTAGATGCAATTACAATACCTTTATGGATGAAGCTCTGAAAGTGATAAAAAAGGCAAGTAGAGGCTTTCTGTTGCTTGGCGCTATACACCGGGAGGATGACATATGGGCTGCTCTTCTCCTTGCTAAACACCTTTCATGGCCCGTTGTAGTTGACATTCTGTCAGGTCTCCGACTGAGAAGATATTTTGTTCCATTTCCTGAATTTGAAGATAGTATTCTTTTTATCGATCATCTAGATCATATGCTACTTTCAGACTCCATCAAGGATTGGATGAAGGCAGATGTGATAATCCAGGTATGTGCTTGAGTAGGTTCTCTCTGATCTAGCTGCATGTACTGTGTTTGGGATGAACCTGTTTCTGTCATGGGTTCTTGACTCCTTAAGAGAAGATGTCATTGGTTCACTTTCTCCATTTCATGCCTGTGCCTAATAATATAAAAATATAGATAGTAGGATGGGAATAATACTTCTGGTTCTATCCTTCAAAATTGGGGCAAGTTGGAGCAACGTATTTTGTGATCGAAATAGGAATTACTCATAAGAGAATTAGTTTCCTGGGTCTTTCAAAATTGCTGATTATTGACCTTTCCGTAGTGTCTATTTTGTTTAATGATGGATGGCTCGTCTTAATTTCTCTTATTGTACTAAAAATGTGTGGAACCTTCTGGTTGTATATGGCTAGCTAAGCAATTGAATATCATAATCAAATGAGTGGAGATAGACTGCTTTGATTTCGATATATAAGGAAATACTACTCTGATTTCAATATATAAGGAAAGACTACTTTGATTTCGATATATAAGGACAAAGGATATAAATATATAAAGTCGTACAATTATTGTGACATTACACTAATGAGTTATGTTAAAGAAATGGATCTTGGACCTAATTCAATCCAAAAAGCTAGCTCAAGAGGTGAAGATTGCCCAAGTCATATATATAAAGAGATCTCCCAAGTCAATCTATAGTTGGAATTATGGAGAAATACCCAATAAACTAAGGTTTTAGGATATGTGGAAGTGTAAATATATGCCTGCAAATTAGCATTCATAAGAAGAATGAAGATGAAATAAGATTAGACGAGATTGCAGTGTCTTAACGCAAACAATTAAGATAGATATCGTCTACACAAATGCTTCATCTAGAATTGAAATAGGTTGAGTGAAATAGATGAGTGCAATGTGAGCGTTATGCGATGTAAAGAACCTAATCAGGATTTGGGTGGAAGACAAGTTTAGAAATTGCTGTAAAACCAGCAAACATTACATGTGATTGAATGATTGCTATGTTGCTTGGACCTAAGTTGCACGGAATCTTTGCTTTTGATGCCGCACCCGTGTCGGATTCTCCAAAAATACACTACTTTAGGAGAATCCGACATGCACCCGTCAACATTTTTGAAGAGTCCAAGCAACATAGGCTTGGACTCTCCAAAAATTTGGTTGCAATTATGGACTTGGACAATCCTCCCTTCATAAGCTAACTTTTGGGGTTGAGTTAGGCCCATGTGTCATTTCTTTACATGGTATCAGTGTCAAACCATCTCAATTCTTTGTTCACCGATGTTGGCCCCCCATATTAAATTGTCCACTCTCCAGTTTACAAGGTTTGGCCGTGTGGGGGAGTGTTAAGAGTCCCACATCGCAAAAGGGATGGGAAATTGGTCTCCTTATATGGACTTGAACAATCCTCACCCTATGAAGGAGGAATTGCCCAAATCCATACAAGGAGTACATAATTTCTTCACCCCACCGATTTGGGACTTAACACCCTGTCTCACGCCCAGGACTGGACATCTGGTGCATGGACAATTTAATATGGGGACCCAACATCGGTAAAACATAAATTGGGATGGGTCTGACTTTGATACCATGTAGAAATAGGCTTTGGGCCCGACTAGCTTTTGGGGTTAGGTTAGGCCGAAGGTTCATTTCCTTACACAATACACAACAACAAAACGTTGAAAGTAATCTATTCTTAATCATTGAAAACAAATATGGTGTAAATTTCAAGGATATTATCAAATGTAACTTGAATTGACAGAACAATGACAAGAAAGTCAAGATTGAGAGGAGGGTGCTGATCGCGTAAAAAGTAGAAGCATCGCCGCTAGAGAGATAGTGGCACTGGAACAGTCACTGAAGAAATAAATTTTGTTTGAACGATTATAAAGAAATGAGCAAAACTTGAATGATTGCTAGAGAGGGGAGAAATGCATCAATTTTCGCAGCAGAGACCAGCGACTCCCGACACCAAAGAGGAGAAAAGGACAGCGGGAGCTATTTGGTTATCTACAAAGATCCCTCATAGAAACCGGATTTGCATCTGTTAGTTCAAAGAAAATAATCTCGCTCGGTGATGGGACATTTTAATGACCATATAAATGAATACATGTTTCTTTTATTAAGAGCTTAAAGTATTGGCTGAGAATGGAGGCAAATAATTTAAGAGTATACTGTAGGGATGTAAATGGGGCGGGGGAGGGGGGGGGAGGGGCAATCATTGACTTGCTAAGATTTTGACCCACCTTGCTCCCTTTATGCTTTCTTTCATATTTTCTCTACATTTTTATTTTTCAGTATTCTATTTATTTTTTTAACTTTTTGATTTTCTATTTGAACTTTATATATTAGACATACCTACCTTATACAATATAACCAAATTTAACCTCAATGTTTGGCGTGTCCAGAAAGTAGAATAAATATATAATAGTAACCTTGCCTTATTCTCTCATTCAATCCAAGGGCTATAACAATTATCTCTCTGATCCCCATCTTGGCATTTGTTACTTTGCTTTTACTAAAGCACTAGACACACAATTATGAAAAGCAAAATTACACTTTTATTATATTAAAATTAAACTGTTGTCTATTTGACACATAATAGAAATGTTTCTTTTTGATCCAGTTTTGTAAATTGGGTGTGAGCATTTATAACTCCAGCTCCTCTTAAATTTGGTAACATATATTTATGTAGCTACTGAATAATCTTTCCTTAAGACAAATTGTAATTTTCCCTTTTCCTGTTGATAATGATCCTTATTTCTTTAAGACATTATATACTAATGTTGTAATGAAATGTGCTCGCATAAAGTGGAATGGATATAAGTTTTTATAACATGATCGCTACTCTGCTAATTTTTGTGGGCTTAGGCCTGTTTCTCCAAAACCCACCACCTGACCTGCCCCAATGAAATTTTTACCAAAATAAATTTTGCCCTGCTCTGCCTCATTTATGTCCTCCCCTGCCTTGCCCTGCCTGGCCCCTCTCTACCCATTGCCATCCCTAAGCATACAATACTAAAACATTTGACCTCTTATGCTGACTTTCTTAAGTGAATGTATTAACATTTGCTGGGGTGTAGTTGATTTGCAGATAACTTTCCACCATTGCTTGAAAACCTCCCCTTTGTCCATGACTGATTCTGTTTTCTTGTAGGAAACTTTATATTCTTTGAATCATGTCCCGGAGACGAAATTAGTATTGCTTAAGTTGGATTTCAACGAGTAGGCACAATATATTCTGTTAAATTATATGTATATGAAATTATGCTTCATGGTACATGTATTTAGTTAATTATGGCCAAATAAGGAACTTCATTCAGTTGGTACATATAACAGATTGGAAGTCGGATAACAAGCAAGCGTGTGGCTCAACTGCTAGAGAGCTGTTTTCCATGTTCATATATAATGGTTGACAATCATCCAAGTCGTCATGATCCTTCACATATTGTAACACATAGAATCCAGTGTGCGATTCCTCAGTTTGCAGATTATTTGATCACAGCTTGTACACCACATCCTAGGAGAAAATGGGAATGTTTTTTACAAGCATTGAACAGTGTGGTATGTAATTTAATTGACTTTGTATCGTCTTCTATACTGCAAATTATGAATCGTGTATAATGTCTATATTTCCTGTATGTGACATATTTCCTTGAACTTCTACTCTGTCCCTTCCTCCAGATACAAGTAAAAGATAGAAAAAGATAACTCTGACATCATCAACTCTTAATTGCAGCTCTATCATTTTACTGTAATAGATATTATAGAGATAGTCTTAAAGTACTATGAGATGTGTAGATCGAAGCTGAACTTTTAATATTTTCCATGAATTTTTCTCTCTGTCGCTCTCTCTCTCTCTCTCTCTCTATATATATATATATATATCAATCGAAGTGTCTCTTTGTCTGCAGGCGCGTGTGATATCAAATATGCATATGTTCTATAGACATGTACCTCTAAATCTATTGCCAGTGTTAGTTATGCATCTGATTTTCCAGATTCCACATTTCCAGATATTGCCTGCATGACATTGCAAAACTTCGGACAAAGCTATGAGCAACTAAGTTAACCCTAAGGAGTTCAACAGAACACTTCCTCCAATTAAGTGCCTGCCTGCAAGTTTATTAGAACACAATAATATGATGCTTGCTACATAAAATCCTCAGTTCTGATGCACCCAAGGGTATGGGCTAGTGGCACTCAAGGGTGTAGCTTAGTGGTCAATGATGTGGGAAGAGAACAATGAGGTCTCAGGTTCAAATCCCAGCGGAGACAAAAAATACTAGGTGATTTTCTCATGTGTCTAATTCTTGGCGGACTGAGTACCCGGTACCTATTGCTGGTGGGGGGAAGCAGGTCTCCTATGGAATTGGTCGAGGTGCGCGCAAGTTGGCCCGAGCACCACAATTATAAAAAAAGGTATGGTCTAGTGGTCAATTAAGTAGAAGAGAGCCATGAGGTCTCAAGTTCAAATCCCACCAGAGGCAAAATCCACTAGGTGATTTTTTCCCAGTTGCCTAAACCTTGGGTGACAGAGTACGCGGTACTTATTGTTGGTGGGACGTAGCAGGTATGTCGTGGAATTCGTCGACGTGCCCGCAAGTTGGCCCGGACACTGCGGTTATAAAAAAAAGATATGGTCTAGTGGTCAATAAAGTAGAAGAGAACCATGAGGTCTCAGGCATTTTCCACTAGGTGATTTTTTTCCCATGCGTTGGGTGACAAAGTTACTTGGTGCTAGTGTTGGTGGGGGGTAGCAGGTCTTGGTGTAATAGTCAAAGTGTGTGCGAGCTGGCCCAAACACCACTGTCATAAAAAGAAATCCTCAATTATGATGTGGTTATTTTTGAAGGCTTCTCTAGGGAGAGAAAGTGCATGTTTATTTCTTGTTAAGTCAGCTAGTAATTGTTTGAGTTTCTGCTTCCTCTTATAGTATGACTATTGCTTGTGTTTATTATTCATCCTATTCTCATAACTATTCCTTGCCACAATCTTAGTTATTTTATTGACTTCCATTCCTGTTATATAGGCTGCATGGGATATCTCATTTCTAATCAATTCTGAGTACGCCTTAACTGAGCCTTGTGTTGCACAAATGACTCTGGAAGCTATTCACTGCGAGTCTGCTGTATTTTTGGGTAACAGCATGCCAATACGTGATGCAGACATGTATGCATGTAACTTTAACTGGGTAGAACGTACCCAGGATGAAGTCATATTCAGCTCAGAATTAGCTTGCCACTTTATTCAGGTCGCTGCTAACAGAGGAGCTAGTGGTATTGATGGTCTGCTTAGCACAGCTGCTGGTTTTGCAGTTGGATGCAACAAAAGAGTGAGTGGATTAAACTTTGATCTAAATAACAATATGTGGTTAGTAATCATTCATTGGAATCTAATTAAGAATCACGCTCTTACCAGAGTGTAGTGTAATAAGAACTCCCATTATGTTGACCTTTTCTTTTTTTCATTGTATGTGGTCACTGAAGTTTGGTTACTTTTGTTTACTTCTTATAATTGCTTCACACTACAATTCTTATGGTGATTTATTTTATAGCTTTTTGTGTCAAGAACAATCTTGGAGCAAATATTTTCCCTCACTGGCTAAGGTGTGATGTAAGATATAGAATCGGCTGGCACCAATGAAAAGTAGTATAAAATATGAATATCACACTCCACTATGGCTGGCAAAGACACCTCATATATTTTTTAAGACTGCTCAAAGCCCATTTAGTTTCTGAAACTAATACAATTCTTAGCAATTAGATTATCACTCAGTTCAATTTGCTCTAGCTTTCAGTCCCTGTTCAATGTTCAACCTTCAAAATCATTAGCTTGAAGTGATATCATTTTCCTTTTTCTGTGGTTCACCTTTGTTCTGGAGATTTTTCTTCTGTTATTTCATGCATTATTCACAGATGATTGTGGAATTTAACATTGTGCTTCTTTTTAGGTACTTTGTGTAGTTGGAGATGTTTCTTTTCTGCATGATACAAATGGGCTGTCCCTTTTGAGAAAGCAGTGAGTAGTGTTATTTTTCTTCTCTTTCTATTCTGTTTAACATCCTTCAATGCTGCTTTGTTAGATCTGATTCAATTAGTGACATGTATTATTATAGAAAAATGAAGCTATGATGTGAAATTACCATTTTTAATTTTCTTTTTCATTATCCTTATTTGCCTTTTGGTTTTAGATAGAACATGCAATAAAGCAACCCCCGCTGTCGCTACTTTTCTAATTTGCTCTTTTTTTAGTATTTATTGATGCTGCAGAACTTCCTTTTTCATGTTTATTGGGTTTTTGCTCCTCAGCCTTGTACTTGTGTTCCTACCATTAAAGTGCAATTCAAACTGATTGGTTTCTTCAATAGCTTAACTGGACTTCTTGTTTTCATAGAAGGAAAGTCTTTTATCTCAAGTTCCTACTGCTTATGCATGCTCCTTTAATACTGTATTCCTTCTTATCCATTGCTTGTTATGATAGGTAGTCGATTGTTTTGGTTCCTTGGACAGATCATATGAATCATGCTTGAATTTTTCATGTGGTGGACTGATGGGCTATATTTGATTTTGACTTCTAACATAACATATGATTTAGATGATAAATTATTATGTTAAAGATCTTTCTGCCTCATGTATGGAAAATTACATGAAAAGTTATACTCACCAAATGATACATATTTCTTTTATGTTTGAAGGATGCTGCGGAAGCCCATGACTATAGTTGTTATTAACAACCGTGGTGGCGCCATATTCAGTCTTCTTCCTCTTGCAAATATGACTTCAAGAAGCATTTTAGACCAGTATTTCTACACGTCTCATAATGTTTCAATTCACAACCTATGCATAGCACATGGGTAAGAAATGTTTGTTGCCACTTCCATTAAACATCAATTTATTTTATTGTTTGTGTTACGTATATATTGCTGTTAATATATGATTTTAATTTTGTATTAATGTCACAATTTCACTTCCAGTTTTCAGCTCTAAATTACATCTTGATTTTCTGCTGCTTCTGCCAACCTCGACCTTCTTATCTTCTTATTCCTGATAAGATTATTCCTATGAGGTAACTGATAAGAAAATGGACCTTGGGCCTAACTCAACTCCAAAAGTTAGCTCATGTAGTGTGGATCACCCAAACCATATAAAGAGACCAAACTACCCCTCCTAAACTGGTGTAGGATTCAACATCCTTCCCTCCCATGCTCAGGACTGGACATCTGGAGCATGGACAATATAATATGAGTGTCCAACATTGGGTAAACCAATAATTGACATGGGATTACCTTTGATACAACAACAAAAAAATGGGCCTTGGACCTAACTCAACTCCAAATGAGCTTTGAGGATTGCCCAAGAACATATAAAGAGACTAAATTACACCTCCTACTCCGATGTGGGACTCAACAATATCAAACTAGGTGCCAGAGTATCGTGGACAACTTGTACAAATATCCTTGAGATGTCTCCCTGTACAACAATCTATTCTCCTCATTGTCTTCTTTGATTGCTACTCTTTCAAAACAGTGTATGTTGTCCCATCTTGGACTTGTGCCTTCCAGTGTTTCGTTCTTGAGCACGGCATGTTCATGACTCAATTTTCCTGAAGAACACACATTTCTATGATTCACCCAAACTGCTCGCCTTATCTCCTACTTGGATTCTGGGACCTTCATTTCTTAACTGATAGAGAGCCAATATATCTATAGCATCTCTGTTTCTGTCAGTTCTCCATTAGATCTCTTATTCTTTTCTTCTTTCCTGTATTATCAGTTGCTCTTGAAACATCTATTACAGGTCCTGCTCAAGTATGACGAGGAACCTGTTGCTCCCCTTCAACTTGATTTTCCTGAACAATACGTGTCCTAGGGTGTAAGGGTGCTTTATTGAAGCATGCAGTTTCACAGCTTCTTAGCATTGGAATCAGTGTTGCATCAGGATATTTCCCCCTTTTATGATATTTAGTGCTCTATCTACTTACAAAATCTTAAGACTCAAGATGTATATATGAATATCTCTTCATAAAAATTATAGGACTTCCTACTCTAGCAGCAACCTTATTATGAAGTTCACATTTTTATTGCAGTGGGGGACACTTTCGATGGGGAACTTCTTTCCTTATAGATTACTAGTAGCTTCATTTTTTCATTCCCCTATATCTATCCATCATCATGCTGTCTAAAATTTAGCCATGAAGGGCAAGCATTTTGTAGTGAAATTAATATGCTTCTTGTATGTTGTTTTGTTATAATTTCAATATAATATGTATACTACCCCTTTAAAGATGGATGCATGAATTTTCTGGTTTTGACCCAAGTATATTACATCTTTAGAGATGATTCATATTACGTCTTGTTTCAGAGTTCATAATCTTTAAAGATGATTCATATTACGTCTTCTTACTTTTAACATTACAAGACTATCACAGCATTCTGACATGCCTTCTGAATCTTGCGGTGCCAAAACCGACTTAGATTTGCTTATTTTGAAAAATATAAATTAGGTAGATGATGGAAAGGTTGTTTGAAAAACTTATGGAAAAGGTTGCTATCACCGAATATTGATGAAAAAGTGATAGTGGCAGGCATTCTGAGGAAAAACTGGCTTCCTGAGAATGGTTGGAAAGAGGTATGGTACTACCAAAATGGTCACGGGAAAAAAGGCAATGTGCTGCCAGAAAAAAAGGTGTATGCTTCTAGAATGGCCATCGAGAAGAGATGCCTAGCCAATAGCCATTAGAGCAATCATAGAAAAGAGGCCCTGTTTTGCCAAAATGATTACCGGAAAGAAACGTGGTGCAGCTAGAAGAGTCATTTAAAAAGGGTTTGATGTGGCAGAATGCTCAGTTGAAATAAAACTTGTACTGCTATAATGGTTGCCGAAAATAGAAAAGAATAGTTATTCGAGGGTAAGTTAGAATGTTAGGGTGCCATGTTATATTATCTCATACTGTATTATGGCTTGTTTCTCACACCATTATTATGTGTCTTATAGCACAAAGTTATCATTGCATTCTTCTAGAACTTATTTCTTTAGTAAGAAATTCGTTTTAATAAACTGAGACAAGTTTCTTCTAATTGTTTGATACAAATATTGGTTTAAAGTTGATATTGCCTTTTCAAAGCCCATATTAACCAAACTTGGTTCCTTAAATTTGTTATACTTTGTTTGCAGTGTGAAGCATTTGAAAGTACAGAGCAAAATGGAACTACAAGATGCTCTATTAGCATCTCAAAGAGGCAAGGAAGATTTTGTTATAGAGGTTGATAGCACCATTGATGCCAATGCTGCATTTCATAGGTAGTTATGTTAAAGTCCAATGTCTTATTAATTTAAACTAGTGAGAACATTCTCAACTAAGACATTTTCTTCTTTCAGTATGCTGAGAAAAGTTTCACAGCAAGGAGTGGATCATGCTTTCAACAGCCTTTCAAAACTAACTGTTTTGAATTCCACGAATGATGGGTTCATACCCAGCAAAGTTGGTAAAATGCAGTACTCAAAATATAGGTTAGCATTTATATACTGCGCAGACATTTTCTGTCTGGGGTCCTGAAAAATTGACACGACTTTTCATACTGTTTTATGGTAGAATTCAGCTGTCCTCTCCTCCTACTTCATCTTCTGCCAGTCACAGATCCACCTACCACAGAGAAGGCTTCATTATAAGTTTGTATCTTGAAGATGGTAGTACTGGATATGGAGAGGTAATTCACAATCATATTTTGATTCTCACCCTCCTCGGGGAGGATCTCATGATTTGTAGATAGTCCAGCAACTTAGAAGCTATTTGATGCATAGTTCTAGCATTTGTTCTTGAAATTTCGTAGTTAATATTTAGCTATGTTACATGGATCCTTTGTTTGCTTTGACATATCAATATTGAGTGGTTGTGAAATAGGTATGAGTACTTTGTACGGATTCTCCAAAATGTACTAAAAATTAACCAAATAAATAAAATAAATTGAATTAAAAGCAAATAACTGTGCTGCACCCTTATCAGAAACATAATATTAGCTGAATTCATGCGATTGCGACTGTCCTGACGGAAGGTAGGATAATGAGGACGGATCAAAAGGAAAAAATGGCAAGCTTTTTGGAAAAGGGGTACACATGACACCTTAGGCAATGAAGGGAGGGAAAAGTGAAGTGCTACATAAGATGGATCACAAGTTCACGTTTTACTCGTGCTTTTGGGCTTGATGACCGCATAGCTCATGGGACAAATCCGTGATGTCTGTTGGGCCACAGTGGACAGTACATGTGGATTATGACAAATTAAGTATCAGAGTCAGATTCCCATAGTATGATGGTGGCTCGAAGCTCAGTGAGAAAACTTAATCCCTAAAAGGGGGTGTATATGACGCCTTTGACAGAGGGCGGACGGATAAGAGCATGTTAAGAAGAAGGGGTAGACATCTAGTATGACAAGCTTATGAAGTAGAGTTACACATGACACCTTAGGTATATTTACTTCTGAAAGAGAGAGAAAATGCTATATAAGATAGAGCACAAGTTCACATGGTACCCACGGTTTTGGACTCAATGATGACGTAGCCCAAGGGACAAACTTGTGAGGTCTGTTGGGCCAAGGCAGACAATAAGTGCCATGGACTGGGCTGTGACAGTGACATACCTGCTTAGAGTGCACAGTTACAGCTAAATTTAAAACATCATGATATATATAGTATATAACATTGTGGTTGAAACCATGAAGTGTTGCTGGTGATTATGAAGTCCATATTTTCATCCAACTCCCCTCGTTATTTGTGAATGCTTTCCAGTCCTGGGATTGCCAAATCATATTACTCTTTCTATATATATATATATATGAATTTCTCTTGCATACGGATGATTGACAGTCAATCTAATGAACTGGTCAGTGGTCATGGAAAAGGTTGACCTTAAATATTAAGTTCTTGTGATGGGCTTCTCACAAGTCACAACAGATATTGGATGGCATGGTAATTCTCATCTTTGGCCTTGCCTCTAAGCATCATTAGTCTTATTATCTAATAATCCCATTATATCATACATGCAAATTAATTAATAGAAATAAGAGAAGCTTTTAGCGTAGAGAAGGGTGACATGCAATCCAAAGTCAATAACAATGTCTTGTGCATGTCATAAATTGGCTACTCTAAAATTGTGATAGCTGGGCAGCTTGCAACAGGAAATGATGAAGTGAGATGCGCTTAGCTAAAGGTGACTGCTAATACTTGCTTTTAGGCTTGGAGGATTGCTTTTCTTTTTCATACTATGATATTCCAGTTTGATACAGATGGTGCAGCTGTGCAGTAGTTGAATGCTCAGTTGAACATTCCTTTTTGTACGTAGATACAAATAATACATGATAGTGTCAGAACAGCCAGATATTGTCAGAACAGCCATGCTTGTTTATGAAGTTGAATCAGAAAAGGCATAATTCATGAGTCATTAAAAGGAAACCTCGTCTGCGTCATAAGTAGGGTCAGGAGAAAGTGTAAAATATTGTAAACCTAACAGTATCATATATAGTAAATTTTTTATTGCTTCAGAAACATTAATTGAAAATACTTATTTAAAGTAGGCAACTTAGTCTATTTAACTTACTAAAGCATGTCATCTTACTGTTTGTAGTTTTTCACTGGAGAGAAATGAAGAGCATATGATATTCAACTTGTAACCCAGATTTTCTTGATAAACCAAGTTTTCAAGAATAAGCTTTAAAATTATTGACAATGTATTGCTTTATTCCTCCCTCTCCCTCTCTTGGTACCCGTGCCTTCCTCTCTAATTTCTAGACAGAACTCTGGAAAGCTGAAATATTCTGGGTTGTCATCTATTAATATAACAGGTTGCACCGCTTGAGATCCACAAAGAAAACCTACTTGATGTGGAAGAGCAGCTTCAATTCCTTATTCATGTTGTGGAAGGAGCTACTATTGACCACTCCTTTCCTTTGCTGAAGGGTTCATTTTCTCGTTGGTTGTGGCAAAGCTTAGGTATCCAGGTAGGTTGATGCATCTTCTTTTTTGATGGATGGTAATAGGAACATCTAGAGATTCTGCAATTGAAGGGGAGCCTTGGTGTAACTAGTAAAGTTGCTGCCATGTGACTAGGAGGTCACGGGTTCAAGCTGTAGAAAAAACCTCTTACAGAAATGCAAGGCAAGGCAAGGCTCAGTATAATAGACCCTTGTGGTCCGACCCTTCCACGGACCCACGCATAGCAGGAGCTTAGTCCACCAGGCTGCCCCTTATATCTCTCCAAATTTATTACTTCTGAATTATGTTCACTTCATTTCTAGCCCAATTCAATCTTCCCAAGTGTGAGATTTGGCCTGGAGATGGCTGTCCTCAATGCTATTGCAGCTAGAGAAGGTTCAAGCCTGTTGAATGTACTCTGCATACACAGAGAAGAATCAATTGGGAATTCTTTAGATGTCAAAGTTTGTGCACTGCTTGAGTCAAATGGTGGTCCCAGTGAAATGGCTCTTGTTGCAACAACACTTGTCAGAGAAGGATTTACTGCTATAAAGCTAAAGGTGGGAGTATCATTTACAAAATGTGAAACTTGTTAGTAATTTTGTAACTTTCAGTGGAAGCTGTTATGATTGTAATTTGTAAAAAAATTTAACTACTTTTTTTTCACACAGGTAGCACGTCAAGCAGATCCCACTGTGGACATTGCAATTATAAAGGAGGTAAGGAAGAAAATTGGTTGGGAGATTGAGCTGCGTGCTGATGCAAATCGAAGTTGGAACTATGATGAAGCTGTTAAATTTGGCCTTTCTGTAAAAGACAGTGGCCTGCAGTATATTGAGGTAATGCACCAAAACACTTGTTAGATGTTTGTAAGGTAGTCATATTTTCAAGCAGTTAGGGAACAAAATGCCTTTTTAGGGCCAGAACCACTGAGAAGACTTTCAAGATGGAGGGAGTAAGATTTTGTAGAATTTGAGTGAAAAGAGAGGCTTCTTTGTATTTCAGTATATCCTTGCATCTCATGAGTGAGTTCTACAACTATTCTGGGAAAGAAAATAATTACAGAGAATATTTAGTTACAGCTAATTGGGATACAAAGTTCCTACAATCAAGCTAGTAATTAGACTAAGATGCATCTCTTACAATCAAGCTTGTCAACAGATTTAAATGCATTTTGTCATCTATTTCTTCAGAAGCCATTAATCTTTCCTCTTTTCCCTCTTTACTTTCTTTGATGTTGTAGACTCCAACAATATTTGTGCTGAAGCTCAACATATCTTGGTCTTTACATCAAAATATGCAGCATTACTGGCATATCAGAATACTTATATTCTACAAACTTCATGTTTCTACACCACACAAATAGAGGAATACAGTGATAACTTAGAGTTACTAAGTTATATTACTGAAGAGGTATAAAAGAGATATTAGTCTTGAATAAAATAAAAGTAATATAGTTGCAAAAGGCAATAATAAGACGTGACTTGTGAAGAAATCCATTAAAGAAATAACATCCCAAGGCATTACATTACCGTAACTAAAGGCAGCATTTTAAGTAGTAAAGGTTTAATCTACTGGATACCTAATTTCAGGGATTGGTAGTTTAGAAAATGGTAAATTGCTTGTGTCCTGTCCCTCGGCCATTGTTTAATGCTCAGACAATTAAACATCATAGTTTGCCTAAGTGTTAAGCATTCATTTCTCTGTCATTATTTCTCAGTTCCTATGATATTAGATACTTGAATAATTTTTTGGTTATTTCAGGAGCCTGTTAATAATGAAGATGATATAATCAAGTTCTGCGAGGAGACTGGTTTACCAGTAGCTCTGGATGAAACTATCAACAGTATAAGAAAAAATCACCTTAAAGTGCTTGCAAAGTACAATCACCCAATGATAGTTGCTTTTGTAAGTTTGCAGGGTATTATGGTCTATCATTACTTAGAATGTGGCATGTTTTTAATTGTTGTACATAGGTATTATATTTGGAAATTATCCCTTTTAGATACTTATTAAAAAAAGGCATTCTTCCCTATTAGATTTGTATATATATGAGTCAATCTTGTAATGATCTGCATAAAAATTTCAATCTTATTGGTCCGAAGTAATTAATGAAATGAATCATCCGGTCTTTTGAAACCCATTTACTTGCACAGGACAGAGAGCCGGGTCACATCCCCCTCTCCATCTTGAAAAAAAAATATAAACAAAAATAATGACTACAGCCAGTCATTAGATTCTTCATATGAAGTGAATCCTCTACTTTGTCTTATGTACCTATTATTGTATCACTCTATGTTCGAAAGGATATCAACGTATGAAAACTGAAAATAACAAACTGAACTTCATGGCTGCATCTACTGAAGTTTCAAAGGCAAAGTCCAGTTATTATCAAAATTGGGATCTTGATCAAAGTAGGCTTACAGTTACAGTAACTAGGTAATTGGATTTGACTTTGTTACTACAAATAAAAGCAGTTTCCAAATCATGTCAGGTTATCAAACCAAGCGTCGTTGGCGGTTTTGAAAATGCAGCATTGCTTGCGCGATGGGCTCACCAGCACGGAAAGATGGCTGTTATCAGTGCCACATTTGAAAGTTCCTTGGGTTTATCAGCTCTAATTCTGTTCTCACGGTATGTTGACCTGATGAAGTTAGATACTGGAAGAATGCTTAACAAGGAAGAGAACTCTTGCATAGCCCACGGTCTTGGAACTTATCAATGGCTTAGGGAAGATGTTATCAGAAGGCCTTTAATGATTGGCTATAATCCTTGCAACGGTGTTGTGGAGGCATCTGTTACTGACGCTGCTCAAATGCTGCAGCATTTTCAATTCAACCAAGATGCAGTTGTTCCTGATTGTACTTCCAGAGAACTTCATGCATATGAATTTGTGGCAGATCTTGAAGGTGCCTCCATCTGTCTTAACGTGCAAGAAATTGGAAAGAAGGATGATGTAAGTAGTCAAATTATGTTTTCTGGTAATGCTTAATAGCTAGTTGAAGAAGTTTACTGCAATCTAATTGTGCTGAATCTGGCTGGACAAAAAATAGGGAAAAACAATTGACAGTGGGTACCAGATGTCATCTTTTTTTTCCTGCTTGATTGCTTGCATTATAAGTCCAGTTTTACCAATTATGGTTGTAAAGTATTGTTATTTAGCAGCACCCAAGGGTGTGACCTATTGATCAATGAAGTGAGTTGAGAACCATGAGGTCTCTGGTTCAAATTCCAGCAGCGGCAAAAATACTAGGTGATTTCTTCCCTTCTTTCCTAACCTTGGTGGACAAACTTACCTAGTACCTGTTGCTTGTGGGAGGTGGCAGGTATCTTGTGGAACTAGTTGAGGTGTGCGTCAGCTAGTTCAGACACCACGGTTATCAAAAAAGAAATATTGTTATTTAACATGGTGACAATTTTTCTATTTCTCATTAACCTTGAAGTACCCAATGATATACTTTTATGCACAATCTGAGCTATGCAGAGTAGTGTAGTAGTATTTCTTCATGGCTTCCTTGGAACTGGAGGAGATTGGATCTCTGTTATGAAGGCTATATCAGGCTCAGCTAGATGCATTGCAGTGGACCTACCTGGACATGGAAGATCAAAGTTGCTCGGCCAGGATTTTGATTTGGAGGAACCAGGGTTGTCAATTATGGCCTTTGCAAAAATATTGCAGCAGTTGTTTGACAGTCTACAGTGTCAAAAAGTTGTTCTTGTTGGATATTCTATGGGAGCAAGGATTTCACTCTACATGGCTCTAAGATACAATTACAAGGTATACTGTATAAATATTTTCCATGGTATGTTGCAGAACATTTCCCAGTTAATATGATTGTTCAATATTCTTGACGGAAGGTTGCTGGAGCTGTTATAATATCTGGAAGTCCTGGATTGATAGATGAAGAGGCAAGAAAAGTGCGTAGAGCCAAGGATGATTTTTTCGCCTGCTCTTTTGCTGCTTCTGGCTTAGAGCCATTTTTAGATGCTTGGTATTCTGGAGAGCTCTGGAATAGGTAATTGATGAGATTCTCTCTATAGGAGTTTGCATCTACTCTTGCTTTGTGCTACATGAGGTATTTGTGCCATACCAATTGCTAACATGTTAAATATGTTTGCATCCTGCAGTTTAAGAACTCATCCACATTTCAATAAAATACTTGCGAGCCGATTGCAGCATTGTGATCTGAAAAATCTTGGGAGAGTATTAGCAGATCTGAGTGTTGGGAGACAGCCGTAAGTTGATGAGAAATCTTTTGCTGTTTTCAATTTGTGGTGTGAATTCTCTTATTTGCCTTTTTATTTTTCAGGAAAGAGGCTAAAAAGGAAAACAGAAAGTTCAAGTAGGAAAAGCTATTAAACTAAATAGAAAGGAAAAAATGACATTTTTTAGTAAGAAAATTTCATTCACAAGAGTCTTTCTTGCCGCTAGTGTCTAAGTGGGTCAGTTCCAGCTTTCAGCCATGACTGTCACTTCAGAATTCTCATATTTGGCTTCAGAAGAGCTAAGGAGATGAATTGCTGAACATTAGTACAGGTAGAAACCAGAAATAGCATGCTTATATGGTTCTTAGTTAATGGTCAAAAGCTTCTCCAGTAAAGAAAAGAGCAAAGTTTGCACTTTGAGAGAAAATAATTCCAGACTGAAAAGTGATTAATTTCTGCTAGAATTTGTCATAAGGAATAGGAATTGCATAGAATCCATTGATAGGGCAGGCCCTTAAAATTGTTTCTTTTTACTTTCTTCATGAAAGTTCTAATCAATTTGATTGAAATGTTCATATTTCTCCAAGAAACCTTAGAGTCATGCTTCTCATCTTTGGATTTTGAATTTTCCATGGCATTCTGATCTTTTGCTATCCTAAGTAGATCTCTAGTTAGACGGCATGTTATGATGTGAAGTCAATAAGTGTATCTCAGTAACTTGAGTATATCTTCAACTGATACCCTCATATTCCAGAACATGTTGATGCATCTTCTATTGTTTCCCTTTTCCAAGTCCCCACGTTTTAATTGTCCTCTTCATGTATAACAGGCCATTATGGGAAGATCTGAAGAGCTGCAAAGTACCCCTTCAGTTCATTGTTGGAGAGAAAGATGTTAAATTTAAGAACACTGCTCAAAAGATGTGTGACACAATGTGCCAGAGCACAGAGACTACGAGCGTTCCAGAAATAGTTGAAATTCCATATTCTGGTCATGCTGCACATATAGAGAATCCTCTCACTGTGATCAGTGCAATAAGTCGGTTTATCAGAGAAGTTGAGTTCAAATCATAATAAAGTTCATTTTCAACATTTATCACTCACTTGAAAGAACAAACAGCATTAGGGGAAGACACATTTTCATGGTTACTATGGCTTCAGTTGGAGTTTGGTTCTTTCTTCCGTCATATTGCCTACGACTAGCATCGTTTTTCCCTTAGAGATTGATGCCAAAACATAAACTCCGCTTCCTGGAAGACAGAACTGGAGCTATTGCGGTATGGAAAGAGAGTCACGGCTGTTGAATATTTAGATCATAGAAGCTACCCAATATTCATACTGTTACAGTATATATATACACTTACGTATGATGATTGATGCTACATGATAAAATAGTCATATCCCTCGTGAGGGAAACTGAATGATTAAATCTCCTTTTTGTAAATCAAATTCAAAATACAAGTTCCTTAAACTTTGTTAAGTTTAAAATATGTTAAACAAACTGAGCTTGCTATTGTTTGTATGCTCTTTGTATGTGGGTTGTTCTTTGTGTGTGTGAGAGAGAGTGTGTTATCATAAACTCTGTTAAATGTAAGGACGGAAGATGTGAGTTTCGTTCTAATGATGTGACGGGCATTGGTACGAGTACTGGTGTTATAAAGGAAAAGTATATCACTATGGAGTGACGGATTGTAATCCGATAATGCCAAAGTACTGATGTATCATTAACTTGGTTTCCTTTGTGTGGTTGTGTTTCTCTATTGAACTCGTATATTTGTGATAGTTGAGGTGATTATATGTCATTCCTACATTTGATTGATTGAGATGCATCATCATCCCTTTTTGTTGATATTATATTGTGCACGTGCATTGACATAAGATTGAGTATGAGTAAACGTTTGACATGTGAAGATCGTTCGTGCTGAGATTGATTTATGATTCTAAGTTGGGCACGTGGAGATCGTTCGTGCTCGATTGTTTGATTTTATGATAGTGCGTTGAGATCGTCCGCACAGACACATGGAGATTGTCTGTGTCAGTATATGGACCTCGCCAGTCCCCCATAGGACACGAACTCTCAATGTATTCTCTAAATGTCAAAATATGTCGTGGATCATGGTGATGCTATACATACTTTTCCTCCGAGTCGTTACTGAGGGTCCCGTAAAGGATTTTCAAAAAAATTACTTGAAAGCCATATAACCAAAATATTCATGGGTTAACACACGTGAAAATTGAGAAAATCGCCCAATTCCAATAAAATGGCTCCAATATGCCAAAATATTAATGTACTGCTTCACCAACTCCCTACAGAGGGTTCCGCAAAGATTTTGAAAAAAAATCGTTTAGAAGCCATATTATCAAGATAATTATGGGCTATTGAGAGGATGATCCCTAACACACGAAAAACTGAGAAAATCACATAATTCCTGTAAGATGGCTCCTAAATGCCTAAAATATGTGTAAAAAATAGTGAGGTGTCATGTACTGCTGACCCAACTCCCTGTGGAGGGTTACGTAAAGATTTTGCAAAAAAATTGTCAGGAAGTCATATCACCAAAAAATTTATGGGCTAACAATGATGAAAAACTCTAAAAATCACTAAATTTAATTAAAATGACTCCTAAATGCCCAAAATATGTGCAAAAAATGGTGAGGATTCACGCACTACTCCCCCAACTCCCTACTGGGGGTTCCGTAAAAATTTTGCAAAAAAATCGTCTGAAAGTCATATTTCAAAAATATTAATGGGCTAACACACACGAAAACATAGAAAATTGCCTAATTCTTGTAAAATAACTCTTAATACGTGCAAAAAATGGTTAGGCTTCACGCACTACTACCTTAACTTTCTACGGAGGGTTGCGTAAAGATTTTGCAAAACAAATCACTCAAAAGTCATCTCACCTAAATATGCATGAGCTAACACGCATGATAAACTAAGAAATTATCTAATTCTATAAAATGGCTCTTAAATGCCCAAAATATGTGCAAGAAATGGTGAAACTTCATGTATTGCTCCCCCAAATCCCTACGGAGAGTTCCATTTAGGTTTTGCAAAAAATGTCTGGAAGTCATATCACCAAAATATTAATGAGCTAACACACAAAAAACTTATAAAATCACCTAATTCATGTAAAATGGCTCCTAAATACTCAAAATATGTGTAAAAATGGTAAGTCTTCACCAACTAGTCCCTCAACTCTCTACAGGGGTTCAGTAAAGGTTTTGCAAGAAAATCGTTCGGAAGTCAAATCACCAAAATATTCATTGGCTAACATACACGAAAAACTTAGAAAATCACCTAATTCCTGTAAAATGGCTCATAAATGCCCGAAATATGCACAAAAAATGGTGAGGCTTCCGTATTGCTCCCCCAACTCGCTACGGAGGTTCCATAAAGGTTTTGCAAAAAAATCGCCCGGAAGCCATATCACTAAAATATTCATGGGCTAACGCACACAAAAAAACTAAGAAAATCGCCTAATTCTTGTAAAATGACTCCTAAATGCCCAAAATATGTGCAAAACTAGATAAGCTTCACGTATTGCTTTCCTAAATCCCTACGGAAAGTTCGGTTTAAGTTTTGCAAAAAAATCATCCGGAAGCCATATCACCAAAATATTCATAGGCTCACGCGAAAAATTGAGAAAAATCGCTTAATTCCTATAAAATGGCTCCTATATGCCCAAAATATGTACAAAAAATGGTGAGGCTTCACATACTATTCCCCCAACTCGCTACGGAGGTTCCATAATTTTTTTGCAAAACAATCGTTCAGAAGCCATATCACCAAAATATTAATGGGCTAACGCACACGAAAAACTGATAAAATTGCCTAATTCATGTAAAATGGTTCCTAAATGCCCAAAATATGTGCCAAAATGGTGGAGGCTTCACGTAATGCTTCCCTAAATCCCTATGGAAGGTTCCGTTTAGGTTTTGCAAAAAAATCGTCCGGAAGACATGTCACCAAAATATGCATGGGCTAACACACACGAAAAACTGAAAAAATCGCCTAATTCCTGTAAAATGGTTCCTAAATGCCCAAATTATGTACAAAAAATTGTGAGGCTTCACATATTACTTTTCCCTAAATCCCTACGGAAGGTTCCGTTTAGGTTTTGTAAAAAAATTGATTGGAAGTCATATCACCAAATATTCATGTGTTAACACACGAAAAACTCAGAAAATCGTCTAATTCCTGTAAATGGCTCCTAAATGCCTCAAATAAGTGTTAAAAATGGTGAGACTTCGTGTACTGCTCCTCCAACTCCCTACCGGAGGGTTACGTAATGGTTTTGCAAAAAAACTACTAGAAGCGATATTACCAAAATATACATAGGCTAACACCCACGAAAAACTAAAAAAATCGCATAATTTATCCTAAATGCCCAAAAAAATGTACACAAAATGGCTAGTCATCACGTACGGCTCCCCCAACTCTTTACTGAGGATTTCATAAAGGTTTCGCAAAAAAATCTTCTGAATCTCATATCATCAAACTATTCATGAACTAATGCTCTGAAGCACAAAGGCAAAAACTCTTAAATTAGATTATGAATTCGGGTATAAATTTTAAAAATAAAATTTACATATATAAAAAT
The DNA here is from genome assembly GCF_019186545.1 of Solanum stenotomum. Taxonomy (NCBI): domain Eukaryota; kingdom Viridiplantae; phylum Streptophyta; class Magnoliopsida; order Solanales; family Solanaceae; genus Solanum; species Solanum stenotomum. The sequence goes on along the minus strand of NC_064283.1, from coordinate 73,725,712 downwards.
TACACGAAGACTAATAGTACAAATCAACATAGCTAATGATTCAAATTTTTTTGGGAAAATGCATAAGTACCCCCCCAGCCTATACCCGAAATCCCAGAGACACACCTAACCTTTACTAAGGTCCTATTACCCCCCCCCNCCCCCCCGAACTTATTTTATATGTAATATTCAACCCCTTTTTGGCCTACGTGGCACTATCTTTGTGGGCCCAGTGCATGTTGACATTTTTTTCAAGATAGTGCCACGTTGGCAGAAAAAGGGTAGAATATTATAGATAAATTAAGTTCAGGGGGGTAATAGGACATTAGTAAATGTTAGGTGTGTCTCTGAGATTTCGGGCATAGGTTGGGGGTACTTATACATTTTCCCAATTTTTTTCCTTAAAAAATGCTTTGAGGAGGAAATCTTCTATATGTTATCATATACGGGATAGATGAATGTTTCTTCGATAAAATATTTGAAAAACGTTAACTAAATTTGCATAAAATGAATGTACGTATTTGATCCACGAACTGAATTTGAATAACCTTTTTTAATTATTTTATAAAAATTATACACCAACTTAAAGTATCACATGAAAAAAGCAAATATGGGAATCACACAAACACTTCGTATTAGAAAAAAATGTATGTGTATTAGCTTTGATATTATTATTTAATAGAGTAACTAATTTGGTAGTGTTCTCAATAATTGTATAGTTATTACATCTTATTCGGTATTAATTATAGGGTGACATAATTAATACACAAAAATCTATGATTAAAGACCGAACTATCCTTGAATATATCAAACAAAGTAATCTCAACATAACTAATCTCACCATTATCAATATACCTTATTTATTACTCCATCTATTCATATTAACTGAATTTTTGGGTTTTTTTTCATTGTTCAAAATAATTGAATTATTCAAAATTTAAGATGAATGTTTGAAATTTTTTTCATATTTCCTTTTTACTGTAATGAAGTTTGATATTTTTTATGAGATAACTAGTGTTGGGTAATGCCAACATCCTGCATATGGCAAGGCCCACAAGGGCCTGGATGTCCTGAGTCCGAGTCATGATCGAACATATCGCTTGCTTGGTGGACTTAATTAAGAGATAAAGTTACGCATTTGATATAAGCTACCGTTTTTGGCATGATAATAAGTGTTTGATCCTAACTAGTATTAGAGTCAAAATCGTGAGTTCGATTCCCAAGAGTAACATTCTGCATGAGGCAAGTCGGAGTTTGTTATCATAAATCTATATTTTTATTTTTATTAGAAATGAAAGAAGCATTAAAATATACATTTCAATGTGCAATACAAATTTAAAGAAAATTGTAATTGCTTTTCTTCTTCTCTTTTTTGCATAGTTTTTTGTGCCTTTTTAATTGTGTGTCTTTGTTCTCTTCATAAGTAGTTGAGTCTTGATGGCAATTACACTCATTATCAACACAAACACCAGTGCCAGCACAAAAGAATGAGCAGTATTTTGTGCAATCTTCATCAATATAACATGATGGTGGTCCTTGAGTTGAACTTCTTGCTTCTACTAATCCACCCATAAAATTACATCCTGCAAATTATTACATAAAATATATCAAATTAATTAATTACTACTTCTTCAAATGCAAGAAAAATAATTTTAAAAATATTGTTTGAACCAAGGACCACCATCATGTAACAAATACAACAACATATTCGTGTATTCCCACAGAATAAAGTCTAGAGAGGATAGAGTGTACGCATATATATCTTCCTTCTTTCTCAGTAATGAGATAGAGAGGTTGTTTCTGATGACAAAATCATACTAATAGAAAAAGATGTAATGAAAGTACAAGAGACAGTAGTATAATAGAGGAATAGTTCGACAATCAAATAATACTATAATCATATATCATGTAAAAAATAATGTAACAAAAAAGGAGTGAATAACATATATCACATAAAAGATAATTTTATTTTTATTGTTTGAAAGAAGTGAGAGCAAACCAATTGCAACAAGCCAGAAAGTTATTAAGAAGAGCAATTTTATTGAAGCTTTTTCCATGATGATTTGTTGTATAAACTTATAATTTGTTATGAATTATGGAGGTGATTGTAATTAATAGCTGATTTATAGCAATAATTAAGTAAATATTTTATATTGGCTAATAATTATTATTACGTTTTCTTCCAAAATCTTCCATTCAATATTTTTTTTCTATAAAAAGGTCAATTTGACCATCTCAAATTCAAAATCAATTATGTCAAATATCTTAAATTAATGCCTCTAATAAATCTGTTCATATTGTCGTGTGTTTTTCTTTTTCTGAAACCTTTAAATAATTAAAATTGAAGATATGCATGCATTAATAATAAGTAATTGAAATATATTTGGAAATCAATTTGCATTAAATGTTTGAATTATACACTTTCCCATCCATACTATATGGTGCTTTAACTTTAACACACCCTTTAAGGAAATTTACTATCATTCATAAAAAGTAAAAAGCGATTGACTAAATTATCCTAATTTCCTAAATTAAATAGCACCTTTTTAGTTACGTAAAAATCACTTATTTAAATAAGGGTAAATTTGAAAAATAATAATAATGAAAACCTTCTTAATTATATATATATATATATATATATATATATATATTTATTATTTATTTTTTTTTTTGGACCTTAATTTTTTATTGGTCCAGCCCTACAATGGGTGCCAAATTATCCTTAAATTGGTACAGTTGAATTTGTTAGAAACGCAGATTGATATGACTAAATAATGAGATTTCAATCGACTAATATGCTTAGAAATTAAGTGTTACTTTAGAGTTGATGTTAAGTTTTGATGATTTAACAAACTTAGGGATCTAACAAGGGACCAGATCTAGGAAAGGGTTTTCTGGTGTTGGGACTGACGAAAGGAGAAATGAATGAATAAACTCAGCATGAGGAATATTTGTGTGTCTTCATCAAAAAGGGGGAAAATATTATATTCTAGTATTTTGATAATCCTCACAAATGTAGGGATCCGGTCCTTGGCAGAGTACTTCTGTCCAGATTCAAAGTGGTGCACAACTATAAAGCTATCTTTACAGCTGTCTTGTCAGGTTTGTTGCTGAGATGTGCAACGTACTTCACCAATAGGAAGGGTGGACGAAGTTGTTTGTTTAAGTGGTCAAAACCTTTGTTGGTAACTGATATATACAACAATAAAAAAAATAACATTATTCATTCAAAAAGAGAGAGCTAGCAAGTCCTTCAAGAACTCAAACATCAAAGAACACAGCAAGGGGCTTGGTCCCGAAAAGTCTGCGTACGTGAAACGGACGAAAAGACAATTGTCAAAAAGCTGCCAACTTTGATGTGGTTGGTGCACAACTTTTCATAACAACAGACTCTCGGCCAATGGCCTCATCCCAAGGGCATGTGTCCATTTTGATATAGTCTCTTCTCCAAAATACAAACTCAAGATTTGGCAAACAAAGTTGTGAATTTCTGAAAATTCATAAACTCAAAAGAAAAGACCATCTTCAAGGAAGAACACTTCTCAAGAGCAACAGGGACCTGATAGAGCTTCTTGTGTCTTAGTTGTCTTAGGGTGTATACTTCAGTGCTTATCTTGTAAATCTATTCCTATGTTATAAAGGAATTAGATCATTATTTCGTTTCTGAAGAAAAGTCTAAATTAGTTAAGTGTTGATTGATTTAGTGGGCAACATTGTTGTTGCTTAGTCAAAGTCTAAGTCATTTAGAGTTAGGTGATTTAGTGGGCAACAGAGTTGTTGCTTAGTTAAAGTCTAAGTCAATTAGGGTTAACTGATTTAGTGGGAAGTGTTGTATCTGCTTAGTTTCATTCTAAATCATCTAAGAGTTATGTGATTTAGTGGACAGTGTTGTATCTGCTTAGTTGAAGTCTAAGTTATCTAGAGTTAGGTAGCTTAGTGGGCAATAGATTTATTGCTTAGTTGCTTTCTTTGTAGTAGAGTTGCTGCATTGAGAGGGAAGGGATTTAGAGTTGAATTCCTAAGTTGCAAGAGTTTGTAATTTGAATTGTTGCTCCGTTTGAGTGAAATGGAGTTTGGGTTGAAATCTTGTGAGTACAGGTCGTGGTTTTTACCGCTCTTGAGCAAGGGAGTTTTCACGTAAACTGCTGGTGTTGTTTACATTATTACATTTACTTATTATCGTTGTTCTTGCTGTGTCAAGGGACCTGGTCCATTGACTGATAGTGGAGGCATACATTCCAACATTAAGTCACACAATATAGTAAAGATGTTATATAAAGAATCAAACATATTTGAACGTCGTTGTTGAAAAGAGTAGTTTGTATTTTTGTTTTCTGTCTCAAGAAGGACAACAGTGTATTAAGCAATGAATATAATACACAATTAGTTGCCAACATATATATCGTTGTCGTTTTTATTTTGTACACCTTGATTCGAGCTATCAACTTTTAGTATAATATGAAGATGATAAGTAATAAAAAGACAATGAGCTATCATCAAGAGAATGTGACGGGTTGAAACATGTTTCTTACATCTTTAATTAAAGATTTCAAAATTTGAACTTTTAAAATGAAGAAACATTTGAGACAGAACAATTTCTTTTAAAATGAATCTTATATGATATAAATTTATATTAGTCGAGTCAATAAATTACATATAGCTTGCCAGATACCAAATAGCTTGGATGTGGCAACCAAGAAAAAGAGATGAGAAGCACTATGAATGTGCATCAAATTTGGCCAAAAACCACTATTGATTGATGTTGCGTCTGACCTGCACTTACTGTATGCCATTGTCAAGTCTATAATAAGGATTAGTGAGAGTATCACCATATCTTGTCTTGCTATGTATAGAAATTTTAGCTATAAGTACCTAATCTTCTACTAAGTTCCACCGTGAATTTGAGAAGGATAAATTGTACGTAAAACTTAGTTATATCTTGTAAAGGTAGAGATGTTTTGATTACAGAGGATCCATGGCTCGAGTAATATATAATAAGTCAAAGTAGGTATAAAAAGAGAAAACGACAGTAAAGAAAATACACTAATACGGAAATAGTAACAATAACAAAATAGTGCAATGATGGAAATATGACAAATACCAAATGGTGATAGAAACCAAAAGCAAAACACTACAAGAATAAAGTTAATACTACGACAGACACCACCAAGCCTAAACCCATGAGGAAGCAGGACGACAATTCACTATTGGCTAACCTTCTACTCTAATACGCACGCTCCATATCCTTCTATCTAAGATTATGCCTTGGGTAAGCTGAAGTTGAGCCATGTCATCTAATCACCTCTCCACTATACTTTTTCAACCTACCTCTGCTTCTCATTGTACCCACTATATGCAACCCTTTGCACCTACTCACTAGAGCATCTATACAACTCCTCTTCACCTGCTCAAGCCGTCTAGTCCTCGCATCCCTTATCTTGTCCATAGCGGAGGCCACTTTTACCTTTGCTAGCTCGGATATCCTTATTCTTGATCTTATTGCTAGCTTCTAGTATTTCCTCACATCTATCTCACTATCCTCATTTCCACAACTTACATCTTCTGAACATGAGAGTTGTTGAAAGACCAACACTCCGTCCCATACAACAAAGTTAATCTAACCACCACTATGTAGAACTTACATTTAACCAAATTATATACAGTAGAGACATATTTAGACCAAATTATTAACTGAATACATTTTTGTTCAATTTCACATAATATAAGGACATCTTTTACCCTTTTCTGTGTTTTTATTATTAGTTTCATACTAAATTATGTTTATTTTACGTTACTCTAAACAATAAGGTGAGGCAAATTCTTTAAAGATTTGAAAAAGCAATTTTAAGATTTCTTTTAATTTTGTAAAATGAATTATAAATCACAATAATTAACAATTTCAAATATATTAATACACATACATAGTATAAATTTAGATAAAAATAGTAATATATATGAACTAGTGCTTACACAAACTTCTATATATATATTAGGCCTGCATCTATATAAGCTAGGAAAGTTTCTTATCAAAACAAGATGCAAAGACCTAAAGTTGGTACATGTAGGTAGCCTGTAATAGCAACCCAAGTGGTCATAAAAGTAAGATAAAACAAGCTAATAAAAGTAGTTGTCAATTGACCAAACAAATCAAATTAAGATTATGTAACTAAAGCTCTTATCTCAAGACATAAAGAATAGGCAGAGCAATTATATCAATTGATAAAAATAGTGTCTGGCAAGAGTTGGCAATGTCAGTTGCCTGGCTCAAAAGAATCAACTTTAAAATGACCTTACAACATACTCCCATCTTTTTACTATAATTTTCCAAATGTTTTCAAGTTGAATTAATCAAGATTGCTATTTAAAAACATTTATATTGAAGTTCGACTATTGCATAGGTATCTATCGAAAAAACACTTTTTACCAAAGATTATTAAGGTCCAAGCTCTCCTTTTTCTCAAAAATAAATACTACTACTACCTATTTTCTTGTATTATTACTTCTTCTGAAGTCATTGATTGTGTTTTGCTAAGCAGAGTTATTTATATCTCTACTGTTTTCTTCTCTGTTTATAACAGTTTGGACATTAGCAAACTCATAAAGAAAATTGGTGTACAGAGTTCCAAAAGTAGCACATAATCTGAAATTTCTTTTTTTTTTTTTCCAATTTTAGTTATGTCTTTTTCTGTTTCAGAGCTAAGCTTAGATATGTGTGTCTGTTTCCCTTCTGACTAGGGCTTTAAAATGAACATTTATGATGCTGAAATTAAATGTTTTTCCTCTTTATTGAACTTGGAATGTGTTTTCTTGGATAATAATGTTGTTTGGTGTTGTGGGGTTTCTCTGTTATGATAATAGTTTCAATATATTTTCAGTTCTTGATTATTACTTATTTCTTCAATTTTCAATTTCCACTTTTTTCTTGCATGCTTTGGAGTTTTCTGTATTGTTTCTTATCTTGTTGAACTAGAAATTTTGAGAATATGATCTAAAGTTGCTTTAATATGATTGAATGAACATTGTCAAATACAGAACAATGTGTATCATGTGAAGTAGCTAAACTCTTGTATCTGTGGTGAAGGGGAGACTCTTTTTTTTTTTTTTTTTGAGTTTGGTGGATTTGCTAGACTTTGAAACAATGGATATTGTTAGCAAGGATGATGTTGATCCAGAAAATATGTTCTCAGATTGGCAATTAAGTGGCAGTAATCTGACAAATGCATCTAACCGAATTATCGATTCGTTCTGTGCTAGTGTTTGGGATAATCCTATTAGTTCATCAAACTTAGGCTTCTGTGGTACTAATATTCAAATGAATCCTGGTGCTGCAATTGGCTTGGACCCTCTGAGAGCTAGTGTTAATAGAATGGTTGCTATGGGCTGGACTCAACCAAATGTGATGTCGAAAGGAGGCACGTTTATACCCCCTACTACTGGTATGGTTCCTCATAGCTTAACTCAATTGTCAGCTGATTCAGGTTTTATTGAGAGAGCTACAAGATTTTCATGCTTCAGTGGAGGAATAGTTGGTGATATGATGAACCCTTTTGCTATCCTTAATTCTTCTGATACGTATCACAACGGACTGACCTTCGGAGAATCACAAGAGGTATTCGGTAGTAACGGATTACAGTCACCTTCTACTGCAATCAGTCAAAAGCAACACATGAGAAATGCAGTTGAAAGTTCTGATCAGGATGTTTCTTTACCTCTTGAATATGAACACACAGATAGAAGCCCTCTAAAGAATGAGAAAAATGTCAAGTCTCAGGATGAAGCAAAGGAATGTGTTGGCATCTCTGAAAATGAGTCTGAATGTAGTGGACATCAAGAAGAAGTGGAGGATGGGAATTCTTCTGCTAGGTGCCTTGGCTCAAGGAAAAGGAAAAGAAGTGATCAGGTATACATTTTTTATATTGTTCTTTGCTAGTTCTTGTATATTAAAGTTTCTTATCATTTTGTCAGGATACAGAATTTGATCAAATGAATGGAGCACAACAACAACCAGCTGAACTGACAAAAGAGCAAAACTTGAATACCATTGCCTGCAGGCCTGGTGGAAAAAATGAGGATCCACCTAAAGAAGACTACATACATATCCGAGCTCGAAGAGGCCAGGCAACAAATAGCCATAGTCTTGCAGAAAGAGTAAGACTTCAAGAATAGAAACTTAAACAAGTTGTAGTGAAGATATCATGTTGTACTTCTTTCAGATATGTCTTACTTTTATTTTAATGCAGCTAAGGAGGGAGAAGATCAGCGAACGGATGAAATTTCTTCAGGATCTTGTACCTGGTTGCAACAAGGTTACTTTTGTTATACTTTTTTTTAAGTAAACAGTTTTTTTTTTCTAAAACATCCATTATAACAATAAGTATCTGTTTTTAATGTATCCTGAGCGATAGCCGGTGATTTCGCAGGTCACTGGGAAAGCAGTAATGCTGGATGAAATCATTAATTATGTACAATCTCTTCAAAGACAAGTTGAGGTATGCTCTTTACTCCTAATAACTTATTCCTTTTCTTTTTTTACTCCATTTTTGTGTTGGTTCAGATGATGAATTACTAGTATCTGATTAGTTTTATTGGGATAATTGGTAAAGTTGCTGTCATGTGACCAGGACTTCACGGGTTTGAGCTGTAGAAACAGCCTCTTGTAGAAATGCAGGGTAAGGCTGTGTAATAGACCCTTTCCCGAACTCGTGCATAGCCGAATCTAAGTGTACTAAGGCTACATTTTTGTTTCTTGCAAAATCATGTGCATCAAAGAGGTTTACAGTATATATGTTTGAGAATGACTGGACTTCTTGTTCTCTCAGTTCCTCTCAATGAAGCTTGCGACTATAAACCCGCGGTTGGATTTTAATATTGATGCGCTCCTTGCGAAAGATGTAAGAACCAATGCACTTTTCTGGGAGTTAACATGAAGCAGAACATGGTGCATAGTTTCTAGTTTCTAAAGAACAATAACATTCTTGAATTCTTCTTGCAGATTTTGCTTTCACGAGCGGATCCTTCATCCTCACTTGCTTTTGCTCCTGATCTTACAATGCCGTATCAGTCCTCACATCAACTGCAACCAGGCCTGCTTCAGTCAGGTCTTCCTGGTTCGGGAAACTCCAACGATGCATTTCTTAAATCTATCTATCCCTATTTAGCTGTTACGAGTGGTGGCTACAAAGAGTCTTCATCACAGGTAGCTCTGCATTCTGAATATTATTCATTTCATGTAGTGAACTGTGAATGTTTGTTGACTTACAATTTGTGTTCAGTTACCTAATATATGGGATGATCGATGAACTACATAATGTTGTCGCGATGGGACCCCTCCATATTCGTGAAGGTTCTTTGCCATCAGGCCAGATGAAAGAAGAACCTTGAACTTGTTGTAGATATCATCTGCTTGACACTTTCTGTTTGTTGGGAAGACGTCACAAGGCGCTTCATATGAAGAAGAGGGTGTTTATGGTGCGCGTGACCTCCTTCTATTCGCGAGTGCTATGTAATTTGGCTACCAAAGAAGTAACAACTTGTACCACGAGACACAAGTTCATGTACAATATCAAACGAGGGTTCGAGGAAAGTATGCATTATCCAGATATATATGCAAAGCAAAATAGGTATTGCAGTTTGGTCTCAAGTCTTGAATCACTCATGTACTTGTTACTTCTGTCTCATCTTATGTGATGTACTTTAATTGAACACGACATGTAATGAAAATAACTTTTACGTCTACTATATCTAAAAGCTATGTTGCTCTGACTCTTCAAAAATGTCGATGGGTGCATGTCGAATCCTCCAAAAACAGTGTATATTTTGGAAGGATCTGACATGTGTGCAACAATATTTTTAGAGAGTTAGAGTAACTCAGTCTAAAAGAGTTTGAATCAACATAAAGGACAAGATTTTAAAATAACACAGACTTTATTATATGAAAAGACAGTTCGACTTACAAAGCATCTCACATCAATAGAATTTATGAAAGGGTCACACCTTAAGAAGCTGTGATACAGATAGCTTATTTGTATTCAAACATTAGTAGTTACTTCCACGACTCGACTCATGGGATTGAATTGATGAGAAAATAGAATCATGGATCGCGAACAGTGATTCGATTGACGATGAAGAAAGAGAATTATTGGTTCAATTCTCCACCTTAACGATAGAAAATAGGATTGATCAAATTCTATTGAATCTGACTCGTAGTGATTAATTATCAAATAATGACTCTAATTATCAATTGATTGACAACCGGAAACAATTTACTTATGATACTTAGTTGACATTCATATAAAGTATCAAAAAGTTACAAATGAAATATATATAGTAAAGAGAACACTAAGATAAATGCATTGCAAAAGTAGTTAAACTATAGATCTTTAATTGGTACTTCTCATTGCACTAAAAATCACTAATTTCCAACGAAATTTCGTCAAAATTTGATAGGTCGATAATATAACCCTTATCGACAAGTCAAATTCTGACAAAATGTATATTGAAAATTTGCGATTTTCTAGTAAAGTTGTCTAGTTGTGCCTTGGTGGGTGATGCCTAGGTGATTTATAATCTGCTGTAAATGCAACATATTCAGCATTATCTTTTCCTCCAGACTGTGAGAGTGGACGTCTGCTCAGAATTTGTTCTCCACCAGTATTTGCCTATGAAAATTCCAATAGTAAAAATTAAAAGAGATTAAGTTCTACGCATTGATGGACGCAAGAAAATATTTACACAATCAAGTCATTTATCATATGTTGACAANTTTATAATCTGCTGTAAATGCAACATATTCAGCATTATCTTTTCCTCCAGACTGTGAGAGTGGACGTCTGCTCAGAATTTGTTCTCCACCAGTATTTGCCTATAAAAATTCCAATAGTAATAATTAAAAGAGATTAAGTTCTACACATTGATGGACGCAAGAAAATATTTACACAATCAAGTCATTTATCATATGCTGACAAGTAAATTTCACGATAAGCATTAATTTATAATCATATAAAAATGTAACAAGTTTGCAACACAGGTTAAAATTCATTGATCATGTAAAAGATTTTTTATACCGTCAATGTATATATAATAAAAATGTTACTAGTGTATTAAATCATAATTAAGTATGTAATTTAATCTAAAAATAAGTAGTAGATGATATGTGTTGGTTAGGTCACTTATAAGGTATATAATTGTATGCAAAGAAATTCTATGGCATTATTAATTATTAATCATTTTTTTATTTGGTAAAACATGATAACATATTAATAGAGCTTAATATGCATCATTACAAGAGAGTAGCAGAGCAGTATACCCACTAGTAGAGTTTGGGGGAGGATTATTACCATAATACAATATTACATTTATTCGAGTCGGGAGGTACTCATTTAAGCCTAACAAAAAGAATTTCTATTTATAATGCTTCTATCTTTCCGGAAACAAACAATGATGAAACTAACACCTCCTACCATATGTTAATATATATATATATATATATATATATATGTTACTATATGAAAAGGAACCAACCGAAATGAATGTTTTTTAATTACAAACGTACCAAGGCCTCTCTCTTTAGTACTGAATTGCGTCTTTTGGTTGCAATTTTGCCACCTATAAATTTCAAATAAAAATATAGGATATTAACACCACAAAAGAATCACTATTTTCCTACTAAATTTCTCATTGGAAAATGTCCAGTTCCACGCATATTCAGATTGAATCGGTGAGACAAGAAAAAATAGTAATATTTTCATATGGAAAAATTAGAAAGTTTCTCACTATTTCAATGAGAATCTGTTTTTCACCATGAACTTTTCTACTGAGCTAATTCGATGGAAAATGAGTGAAAAAACCATATATTATCGCACATATTTCCTACTGATTTGCGATGAAAAAAAAGATCTTTATTTCTAGTAGTATAAGTCATCGACCCATAGAATATTAGTTAATTAATGATACATACCTTGGTAAGAACTTGTGCTTGGCAGAATTTGAGCAATTAGGATTAGGATTAGTAGTAAGCTTAAAATCCTACTAGGTACCGACATATTGTTGTTAACTAACTTAATTTTTTGGAAGGGGTATGTTTGTTTTTTGAAGCATTTAAAGACAAGAGAATGAATGAATATAAAGTGATCTTTATAATATGAAGGATATACAAGTCAAAAACATATGTTACAAATACCAATAACTTTCCACGTTTGAACAAATCCCAAGTCAAAGCACAAGACTAGTAGTCCAAATTTTTACCTTCAAATTTACGTTAACAAATGAAGTGTGTACATTTACAAAAGGGGACCAAGTTTATTTGCATGAATTCCAATGATAAAGGCTTTTCTTTTTTTTTTTTGTGAAAAGTTGTGATGATCCATGTGTCAGTGCAAGTTATGAGTACTAGGATCTCGAAATTATTGAAAAATATTTTGAAAAATTCTCTTAAAATTCATCAACAATAATATAATAGCATCCTCGTAACAGCAAAATCAGAAATTTCATCAAAAATATTTAAAATCTATTACATGTATATGAAAATAATTTTTAACTTATATAATTTATGTAATTTTGTATACATAGTATAATTTTTCAGCGAAGTACCTATGGCTACACACCACTTTAATTAGCACCGACTATATATGCATGGTCATCTCATTTTCTTTTTCATTTAGAGTGTGTTAATTGGTAAGAATTAGGAAAATACTTTTCATCATAAAAATATTCTTTTTGGAGAATACTTTTCTATAAAGTATAGTGATTCTTTTGTATAAGTATTTTTTGGGTTTTATATATAATTAGAAAATTTTATTTTAGAAATATTTGTAGATTAAAAATATTGTTTTAAGGAAAATTTGTATATAATCTACGTAAATATTATAGAAGGTGGAAATATTAAAAATATTATTTTAGAAATATTTGTATCTTCTTTGCCCTCCAACCATATAATCTACGTAAATATTATACATGGGGGCTATGATGGGGTAGGGATAGGATATTGTTGGAGGGCAGAGAAGATACCGTCATTTTCCTCATTTTGAAGAAACTTATTTTCCTACATACCAAACACATCCTTAAGCATATTATATTATATTCCACTAAGTTCAATTAATTCACATTCATATCGAAAAATTGCACTATACATGTAAATTATTCAAATAAGATTCATAAATAGTCACTTTTCAACTCCTAAAATAGTGAGAATAGAGCATCACATGTGTAATTTTACATTTACGATAATGACTATTTTTGAAAGACAGAATCGAACGGAGATGTATTGAAGTTGGAAGTGAATGAGGGTGGTGTGGAACCGTTATAAATGGGGAGTTGAAAGTGTTGGGGAATGAGAAATGTTGTACTATGTACGTGTAAAGAAAGTTATAAGTGTTTCGTGCTTGTCTGCCGCCATGCACTCAACGAGAACAACTTTTCTCTTTTCTCTTTGCCAATGTCTTGATTGAATCTACTTCACTTTTGTCATGTGTTTATCTTATTCTTAAAAAGGAATTTTGTTTCTCATTCTTCTTTGCTAATCTACAAAATTACATGAGCTAGAGACAAAAATTCATCATCTTGTTATTTTAGTAACGCACCGTTAACGCTCAGGGTATTTGAGAAACGAAAGGTGGACAGAGGATAATTTTGTATCGATCTAAATAGTTAAAAGATATTTTAGGCCTTTATTATTATCTTTTTTTCATGGGTTAAAGTTGAAACGTTGACCGAAGGTTAAGTTTATACGAGTTTGAGTATACCCTTCTTCTACTTTTGAATCTAAAAATATCCTTAACATTTGTTTTTGGACACAAACAAAGCATACCCTTGAAACTATGTCTTTCCCTGAGGCGGACCCACATGATTTGGTGGGGTGCACGTGCATCCATCGACTTCGATAAAAAAAATACGTATATCTAATATGATATGATTAACAGTGCACCCATGAAAATACCCTTGCTAGAGAAACCATCCGCTAGATCAAGATTTGAATTCAACTACTGCTCGATTTCACTGTTTTAATTTTAAGTGCACCCAAGCGAATTAAAAGTTTTGCGGGCTTAGGCAATCCAAACACATTGACATCCCTAGTCATTGGGCTACATGTTAGATTGAAATGGGCTAAATAACAGCCATAACGCCACTCACATAATCCTTGCTATAAAAAAAATTGTTTCCTTACTGTTTGTTTAAGTACCTAACAAAATTTTCTTTATGCTGTCTACAAATAAGAGATCAAACAAAAATAATGTCTTTCAAAAATATTGTAACAAGAATTCACATCGATAATTTCAAGCCCAAATCTACTGAGTCATAAACTAGCCCAAACTTACATGGATTGGACGTATTATAACTTCACGGACTAATTTCATCACCTCTAATTCGAGTAATTTAGAGGAATGACATTCAAAATAGTAAGATGGTTTTCAACATTTTACCCCATGAACAGAACTTCAAATTCAATAAGTTTCGCTCCATGGACAACACTTTTGGCGTTTGCTCATGAGCTCAACGCGAATCACAAGTTCAAGACTACCCATTTTCAACGTCATTTACAATGAGAAGTTCAACAGTTCATTTTTCCACGAACGTTTAGCACGAACATACTAGTTATATTAGGATGTCACTAAGAGAGTTAACCTGTGCCCCTTTACTATTACCACGGGGCATCGAAAAATATGTACAAACCAAAATCAAATCAAAGACAACATTTTACTTGTTGCCTTCCAAGTCCATCCCCTTCAGAAACTCAAACATATTTTCGTCACACTCTACGATTAGACATTATGGATTTGACCAAGTCCACTATCCGAACATAGTCATAAAATAGAGAAGAATCTTTACCTTCGAGTCCATCTCGACTCACTCTGTTACTTCCAGTAAGGTTGTTGCACGGGCTTCCTCCAATTACTAAATCGAATCCTCCAAATGAATCGATCATTTGCTCCAAGTCGTCTCCGTTCAGCTGCTGTATATCATTGAAATCTATAAGACTCCCCTTTTGATTTGTTTGCTCCCACCAGCTTCTCAGAATATTCCTGTTGACTTCAGATATCTCTACGGCAACCACATTGTTCAATGGAATACCGAGACGATATAGAGCAACTTCAGCACCACCAATTCCAGAAAATAGTGATAAAACATTGATACCATTTGGATACAAGTCTTTCAACACCGATAAATGGTATGCCACTGTGTCGACCTAATAAAAATATTTCGATCTAAGTACCATGTTAAAAATTATTATAACAATAAACTTTAAGAAGGTTAAGGCTTATGGCTAACCTGGAACGCGTTACCAAGCGACTTGTATCTTTCGGTCCTACTTATACCGCCTCCACGAGTATGATTCCGTGGAAATCCCATTAGCATTTCAAATTCATCAGTCTCCAAAGGAGAAACTTTGTTTCTACCAACCCACAGCAAATTCCACTTCCGACATTCGTCTAGAACATACTTTTGCACCATCAACGGTGGCTCATCATCGAAGTTCTCCATCGCTTTCATAGCTTTCCTGATTCTATCAGCTAACCTTGCACTCCCAATAGATGTTTGCAAACAATTTAACTTTGTTCGTGTATCCCAAGATGGCCACCATTTCTTCGTTAGAGGAAACGCCTCATGAATGGTACGTGGAGGAAGTGGAAGTAAAGGAAATCTATCTTCAATTGGTAGATTATGAATATATCCCCTTTTCCTTGCGGTAGCGCAAAAATATTTCGAGTCAACAAACTCGGGCTCAATATCGTAAAGGAATCTTGACATGGTGTCCCACACACCCTTTGGAGCTAGAGCAACATTTTCATAATAGAAAAAAGGGGGGCCAATAGCTTGCTCTGGCAGAGTTCTTTGCACAATAGCTGGTAAGGATTCCGTAGGAACCCCGAATCCAATCATAGGTCTGGGCAAATGAATTGGCTCTTCATCTGTAATCACCCTTTGCTTTTTCCTTACGCGAAGTTCATTATACATCTTCCTCTTGTATCCACCACTATTTAGTTTTGGCTGTCCCAGTGAAAGGATGCATCAATTCAACGAGAAATGATATTTGCTAATATGTAGTTACAAATACGAACAAAGTAAAACAGATTGTTACATCACACGAGTCCATTTCAAAATACTGCAAGAGGAAAACAGACCTTTTCATCTTCGGGCAGATAGACGTCTTCTTCTCTTGCCATTTGAGCAGCACACATGAAATCTATCAACTCCGAAAACGATGCTTCTGGACCTAGAAAGTTGTGAAGAAGACATTTAATAATCTGGAAATGAAATCAAAAATAGGTATCGCGATTCCAAAAAGATATTTAGGTATATTGCAGAGTTAATAAGCAGATTTTGTCCTAGATACAACAGAGGACAAAACATATAAAAAATTATACGAACCACATCTCTCCATCGCTATGGAAGCCTCCTCCGTGGGGTATCCCATATTTGCTAGGAATAATAATGAATTCTCGTTTTCAGACAAAGAACTGTTGTCGTCATTCAAGTAACTCTGTTTAGCAGAATTCTATCACACATAGTACACAGAAAATGACAGAAAATGTTAGAAAACTCATAACAGGATTCAGGACCAGCAAACATCCCTAATGGTAAAAGAAGTATTAATTAGTTGATGAACAGATGCGCGGAATAAAATGACTAGATGTATATTTTTGAAAAAAAGACAAACCAGATTGACTATTTCTACGCCACGACTAGACAGTGAAAAGTACAATGGAGAATAATGATTGAGGATAACATACCATACAATTGTCCGAGTTCGAGGACCAACTATCATCTTCATAAACATCATCCAAAGAGTTCTCATTGTATTGAGAAGAGCTATCATCAGAACTAATGCTGGGTTCCATCTGTGCGCTCGTACTAGGCTGTTCTTCAGGAGAATCTTCAAGTGCCTGCTACATCCAAAGACAAACAAAAAGTACAATTCGTGGTACTAAAGTTTATGCAAATAAAGATGATAATTTTTCTATTTTTGTTTCCTCTTCTATTCTACTGAAAAATGAAACGATAGAAGAAAGTCATCATTACAATGAAGACAGATAAAAATTCAGCATATTCTAACACAATTGGCATCATACATTGCACAGTCACCACCTAGGGAAACGTTCAAATGACAGAATATCGTCATCAGTTAATAGCCGTCCATTTAAACCGCTGACTGATCTAAGACAGCCTTATGCAAGTGGCAGAACGTATAGGCAGCAACAAGAAGAGAACAATATTAGGCAGATATTACACACCTTGAATGTCAAAAGAGCATCTAGCACCAAACCTTCATTTTCTCCTGTGTCTCAAGTCCAACAACATCAATACGACAATTGAAAAATCAATTTTTTAGTTGTATAAAGACACTGACAATTGAAATACCATTTTGCTCTATCGCTTTTGCAATAGATTCTTCAGGAAATCCCATCACAATAAATTGTTGAATGAACTTGGATTGACAGGGTACTGATGATGAGCTTGCCTTCACGTACGAGAAGACCAAAAGAGGCCATAAATTGAGACGCAATGTTCCTCGACAACAAATATCACTAGGTATCGAATACAAGGATTAAAGCATATACCTCCCCATGACCACTAACAGTATGATGTCCAACATTTCTTAAATTTGTGCACGAGGAAAATGTTGCATCCGGTATTTCTTGTATTTCTAATTCATCTTCAGTATCCCAGTCAATGTTGTCATTGTCTTCTCCAGAAAAGTTGTTATCCTGAACGCGATTGAAAAAAAAAAATTCAAACAAAGAACAAATGTCGTTCCGCCATTTACCAAAATATGAATAAACAAGGACCATAGACTTTCATTTCTGATCTATATGACCAGAATGAAATTAAAAAAACTGCAGTGTCTTAAAGAATCAAGAAGCGAGATAGAACTTACCATTTTTAAAGGTAATTCCTCAAAAAGAACTCCGAACTCTTCAGCGACAAGAATAAATCATCACCCTACATAGCACCAGAAGGTACGTAAACGTGAGCTACTGACATTAAAGTTCCACAGAGCAAGAAAATCAAATCTCACACAAAAAACTCGAAATCATTTTTCTTCATGTCTTGATATAAAAGCAGGATTGAGGAAGACATAACACTTATACACTACATCAAAAATGATCTCTAACAGCAATTAATTGACAACATTAGTTTAATTGCTGCTAAATATGTATTTTTAGCGGCATGTAACACTCTTTGTAAATGTCCCTAAAGCTTATAACGACATTGAATCTAACGGCAATTAACTAATGCCGGTAAAAACTTTATTAGCACTCTTTGTTAATGTATACTTATTACCACTAAAAGTTAGTTGTTTTTATTGTAGTAATACTGGATACATTTTCTAATAAATTAAACATTAACACAAAATCAAATTATTAGCTCACCACAAAATGGCTTCCACAAACATTTGAAGAAAATGAAAGAATCTAGTCCAAAACATGCAGATTATAACCTATACACAATTTTAGTGTTACTAATAGTGGGACTCTTCACTTTAAGGCGTTGCAAAAAGTCCTTGAGGTTGTGTGTTCTAGTCCTACTAGCCTCACAACTATATTTTTACTACAACCATTGACACCCCTTAATGACGATCCAGCTGATCATGACAACATGGTTAGTGTAGGTGTGGGATTCATACGGGATACAGGGCAGAGCTACAACAAACTAATAAAACTCTCAAAATCCGTAGGACTACATTATACATGTTCTCAAAACCCATAGGATTATACACTATACATGTAACCAAGTTATAAACCTCTATTTACAGAGTTCTAAACCTGTTATAGTAAAAAATAACTAGCCAAATATTGAAAAATTGTAAGAAGAACTAAATCATCACAAAATTTTCCATTGCACATCATTTAGAAACTAATTAATTAACACAAACTATATAACAAAACAGATGCATGCTAATATTTATAAAAAAAAAAATCAAGCAAACACTTACCAAAATTTAGTTGTCGAGATATACTTAACTACCTAATAGACGAATTATATTGTTATTACATGCATTTTTTTCAGAGTAGAAGTGTAGAAAGTGATGAAAAAATCAGTTTTTTTCACAAAGCAAAAGAAGAAACAGAGGATAACCAAACATGTAAGGACAGAGTAGTCATTTGAAAGCACCACCTGTTTTAATGCAGGCACACGTGTCTCCTTATTAGCAAATGAACTTTTTTTTAGTAAATGACACATGGCTCGATTTGGTTCGATTTTTATTTTTTTATCTTATCTTCTATGCATGAATAACAACGTACTTCCACGTAGTTCAATATATAAATTTTATTTTTATCTTAAATAAAAGTAAAAAGATATTTTTAATATATTTTTTATTTAGGTTATTTAAGAAAAAATAGGTTTACACTTAATTAAATATTTATTAAATTTATATCTTTTATCGCCTATATTATGTGAGATTCCACCTTAATCTCATTTGGGTTAGTATTGTGCCTATGATCGTGTTATATTATCTTTAAGGTATAACCAGTGGCGTAGGCACATGTATGCCAGGGTGTCCAAAAACAATACCGCATATACAAGTAAAATTATATACGAAGTGATTAAATAACATATTTTGGACATCCTTGGCATAATAGGTTATTATAGCCTAGTGATTTAAGATATCTTGAATGTATGTTTCGACATCTTTAATGAGTCAGTGTTCACGTGTTCAAATCTCACATGGAACAATATCTTCCCCTTTTTAAAAAGAACTTTTGTTATTTAATTTTTGGACCCTCTTCCTGAAATTCCTTGCTCCGCCACTGGGTATAACCGTAAGCGTATTATTTAATTGTTGTACTCTGAATCTTTTAGATATTCATTGATAATTTGACATTATATTATTACTATTAAATTATGCAATTTAATCATCTAAAACAAAATAATCAATAAACTAATACAAAAATAAAATCACTTTAAATAGCGAAATAATTAAATATGATAATTTTGAGACATAGAAATTATGATAAAATATGAAGATCAATGACACGAGAAGATGTAAAATTCAATTATATATTTTTAAAAGAAATCTTAAGTGATTATCCTCTCCCCCCACCCCCACACGGTGTTTTTAAATAGTAAATATAGAATACTACGACTTGTTATTTGAGTTACTCTCAATTTTCTTATTTCTACATATTGAAAAGGCAATTAAAATTCATTCATTTATTAAGGAATTACAAAGGATAACAATGTTAACTAGAGTAATTTGACATTTACTTTATTTAAAATTATTAAGCGAACCCTAAGAATTGAGCATTGAGCATGTTTAGGACATATAATATATCATCATCTGTGCAGCCAAAAGAGATTTTCATAGTATTTGTGGTCTAAATAATGGTATTAGGTCTAAAACCCCACTTGCACTGAGGTGAACACTTGAACTAATGTTTTATTGGTTTACATTTTCTTCAAAGTATTTGTTGTGATTGAATGATACATTACATATAGAAAAAGCATTATTCATTGTCATAATTTGTAATGTGGGAAATTAAGAAAAGCATATAGGTTGTTGGGACTTAATTTTTGATGAAATAAGTAACATGCATGAAGCAAACATGGAAATATTATTTGTAAAACAAATTTAGTAGTATAAGTTCTTGATTTGACAGGACACTGTACATACATTTTAATTAGCACTAAAACACAAAAAGAAATATATATATATATATATATATAGGTTTATATTGACAATTTCTGAACAGTGACTACTAAACTATAAACAATTAAAAATGACTAATCCATTTTTCTAATTAAATTGTCACTCTCACTCTAACAAAAATAGTTTTTTGTGGCAATAAAAGTTGTTAAAACTTGAAAGATAAAGAATAATGCCATAACTTATAATTATTAGTTCTATGTATGTCAATTATAAAATTTTCACTTAATAAAAAGTGTTAAAATCTTTACCGGCATTAATTAACTGTTAGCCTAATGTCGCTATAGGCTTTAGGAACATTTACAAAGAGTGTTAATTGCTACAAAAAATACATATAACGACAATTAAACTATTGCAATTAATTAATTGCCGCTAAAAATAATTTTTTTTTAATAATTGATCTCGGTGATAATTCAATTCAATTTGTATTATATTATGTTAAATAATTTCTATGGTTTATTACTTAATTTTGTCAAACATTCTTAATGCAGAACACTTATAAGATTAAAATAATTGAGTTTATGGTATAATAAATTCAATCGACTAGGAATCTTTATTTCTGAAAAGACTAATTCCTACACATGGAATTAAAAACTCAGTCAAGTTTTCAATAATATTTTAAAGATCCAACGAACCACTTCTTCAATTTATTTTTTTAATTTTTATTTTAAAAGGTGAATTTGTGATTTAGACCCCGAAACATTGACAAATTCAAGTTTTGGTCCTTATAATTAACTGGTTAAACACATTTAACCTTCAATTTATTCAAATATGAGGATAATATAATTCTAAAAATGTCACATCCCGTGTGTAAATGGACCAAAAATACTTACTCTGATCCCTCCATCCTAAAATACTTATCATTTGTCGATTTGACTAATATTCAAAGCTAAATTGAAATAGATTAATTTACTATTTTAAAATTAAAATCTTAAATATTCGAAAACTACATGAAAAATAATAAAATCAGAAGAACCAAAAATAAGAATTCATCAATAATTGAGGATCGAAATTGCAATTTTCCTTTCTTAAAACATTTTCTCAAAAGGAGTAGCTTGAGATAGAAGTATATAAGAAGGTACTCCATAATGAAATTCACATAGAATTAATCAAACTTTTCCCCATCACATAAAAGTCAAAATATATTAGTATATATCAACCACATTACATGTACAAAATTTAATTGAAAGACTAGCTTATTTCCTTTATTTCTTCTTGAAAGATGTCTAAGCCAAATGCAAGAAGATATGCATTAGAGAAATACAATAGAGAGAAAGAGCCAATAATTAGCAATAATTATGGGAATAACTTGTTTTATTTATCCAAACATTTGAAGAAAGTTTACCCAATAGAGCTTCACAAAACTTGTTCACACACATTTATAAATGATTTTTCTTCTCCATTGGATCATAAAAAAAGAGAAATTCTAGACAACAATATTGTTGTTCCACAAGTTATTCCATGTCCTAATGAGAAAGAGCTTATGAGGTGTAGCTGGATAACTAATAGCACAGGTAAATTTCATCTAGCATTACTCTTTTTCTCATTTCACTACAAGAAAATATGAAATTTATCGGAAATTCCTAGTTAATTTGTCACTAAAAGGCTTCTAGCTAACTGAATTTTCTTATAATCCATCGCTAATATGTAGCTAATTAAGGAGATTATTAGCATGAAATTTTTGTTGTTTAGTTATGAAATTTTATCGATTGTTAATTCCTTATTTTTTGATAGTGTTTTTTTCCCTTTGATTTGAAACTATATATATATATTCTTTGTTTGAATCTACTTGTTTGGGATTGAATCATATTATTTTTTTCACATAATTTATGATACAAGCTTTGCAATATGACTAATCCAGATTTGTGTAGAGAAATTCTGCTTTAGAAGGTAATTAAATCACTTCCTATCAAAAGTGATTATATTCCTAGAGCTCGAACACAAGATATATCATTAAGGTCGAAGAATATTTATCACCAGTATACAAAAATAACCTTGACTAACTGAATTTAAATACACCCCTGATCTTGCAACATGCGTGAAACACACCCCTAAATTCTCGTCAAGTTTAGGGTGTTTTCAATTACACTTCTCTTGGCTTTTTATTAATTAAGAGTTTCATGTTCCTACCAGAGTTTGAGACCACTTGCTATGTTATGTGGCAGATCAGCGTGTATCTAAGTTTAGTTAGTCAAGTAGAGTGGTTTTTTAAGGCTGTCAATAGTTCGGGGACGAAACTAATAATTCACGTCAAGTTCAGAAATGTTTTCAATACATCTCGATTTAATCTATTATAACTAGTTAACATTAAAAAGAAAATGTTAGTATATATACATATTACATATATTCTTTTTTCATAACTTAGTAGTGTGTCTTATATGCCTTGATAGTACATTATATTCTTGAATGACAAAAAAAAATTGGGCATGAAAGTACAACTTAATTGGATTATTGATCCTCTTAAGTACCAAAGTAAATTTTGGAAACTAAAGACTCATTGTGTTTGCTATGTATTTATATAAACAGATAAGGTTTATGTGCAATTCCATGATGAATGCTGGGGTGTTCCAGTTTATGATGACCAGTAAGTAATCTAATATATAATTCATGAAAGAATATAAACAGTTTTCAAATATCATTTTTCACTTAAAAAAAAACGATTTTCTTCTTCACAATTTTCATGATCAAACGAGACCTAATTGGCCAAGTGTGCACACACTGCAGTCAATTGTTTGAGCTACTTTCTTTGGCTGGCTTGTTGATGGATTTCAACTGGACTGAAATTTTAAAGATAAGAGAACAAATAAGGTACATACTTCTAGTTTGTTAGTAGCTTGCTTTTATTTATTTATTTATTTATTTGTTTGTTATTATTATTACTATATATACAATGAACAAAGCACCAATTGAAATATATCTTGTCACATTAAAGATGGGAGTTCAAATTCTAGATTGTGCATTTCAGAGAGAAGGAGTCTTGGCGTAACTGGTATTGCTTCCATGTAATCAGGAGATAACATGATCAAATCATGAAAATAACCTTTTGCAGAAATGGAGGATAAAATTATGTACAATAGACCAATGATCTAGTGGGCCATAGAAATGTATCCTATCACATTAAAGTCAAGATTCCAATTTTTAATGGTGCATTTCAGAGAAGAGGAACCGTGGATTAACTAGTACAGTTGTTCCCACGTGACCAAGAGGTCACGAGTCCAAACCGTGGAAACAACCTCTTACATAAATGCAAGAGAAGATTATGTACAATAAATCCTTATAATTCGATCCTTCTCTGGACCCCATATACAACAGAAACTTTAGTGCACCAAACTACACTTATTTATTCATATAGATATATACAATGTCCACGTACAAATTATATATTGTTAAATAATCCTTATGATATCATGTGATAATTATATTATGCAGAGAAGCCTTTGTTGGATTCAATGCAAAGCAAGTGGCTGATATGGGAGAGAAGGAGATTAATGAATTGGTCTCCAATGTGTCCCTCATGTTGGCTGAAAATAGAGTTAGATCAATAGTTGGCAATGCCAAATGCATAGTCAAGGTAAGTCTTTACTATATCATTATTAATTTATTATGCATTCATGAATTTTATCTACTCTACCTCCATCACAATAAATACATATATTTAATGTAATTCCACAAGCGAGGCCTGAAGAGGAAAGAATGTACATAGATTTTATTCATATCTCATAGATATAGAGGGATTATTTTCCGATAGATTATCGGCTTAAAATAAAACATTACCAAAAAGTATGAAAAAAGGAAATATATAAATAGAAACGATAACAGCAACGAAATAATATAAAATAAAGATCAGTAATACATAACATATGAAGAAAAGCCAATATAAACTTTATCCGCTATAACAACATAATATCACAAAACTATTTTCGTCTTTTAAAGTTACAAAATTATATAAGTGTAGTTTTGTGATTTTATTGTTATATATAGTGGATAAAGGTAAGATATTTTAATATGACAAAAGTACTTTTGTTACTTTATATTATACTAATTTCAATTACTTTAAATGTATCAAAAAATATTTCTGACTTTAGTGTTATAGTGAACAAGTCAATGACCATATACAAAGGTAAATTAAGTACCATCTTTACCAAATCAAGTTGGTAAACTTATATTCTATATTAAATTTAATTTGACATGGTAGATAATCGTCCGATTTATTTTCAAGTTATTATGGACAATTATATATTTACATTGTCGGTGCATAAAAGTCAAATTGATTAGTTTATTATTAAAATGCAGATTGGGGAGGAATTTGGATCTTTGAGTTGCTACATGTGGAACCATATGAATTATAAAGCAATAATTAACAGATTTAGAAATGCAAGAAATGTACCATTAAGAAGTCCAAAAGCAGAAGCAATTAGCAAAGATTTAGTGAAGAGAGGATTAAGGCATGTTGGTCCAGTTGTTATTAATTCATTCATGCAAGCTGCTGGAATGACTATTGATCATTTGATTTATTGTTTTAGACATAAAGAATGTCTTAATCTTGCTGAAAGACCTTGGAGGCATGTTTAAAACATATAATTAAATTGTAATTCCCACAAAAAAATTACAATTTTCGCTTTGTTCTTCTTTTTGTAAGTGTATTTTTAATATATCAAGACATTTTTTTTGAAAAATTATGTGGTACATCGAATTTATACTTTATAGCAAAAATTACTATTCGTAGCTACATTTTGAATTTTATAGCAAATCCCTTTACCTAAAAAGATAGGGGCATTGAGCCTCCTATGCTACAACTCAACCCAAGGTATATATTCATTTATCCTCTATCTAGCTCCTATTCGGAGTCGGAGTCGGGGCGTATCTAGCGAGATTCTGCGAGTTTACGAATTCATCTCCTCCTCTTTAGATTATATATATTAGTACTATATTTTTTTATAAAAAAAATACTTAAATATAGATGGATGAAGTGGTTTTCTGGTGATGATATAAGTGTATGTCATAAAATATAACATGATATATTGAAATACACTAATCATTGACTTGAGTTAAACTTGAACATCTACTTAATCACTCTCTCTAGCTTAAGTTGCAAGGGATAAAACAAATGTGGGGTGACTGCCTATATAGAAAGGTTGTGTTTTTGATGCAGACTTGCACCAAATCTTATCTTATCTGCTTTATCTCTTTTTATCTGTTTAACATCAAAATCTGTCTTTTCAACTTAGATTAGCTGTACGCACCAAATCGACAACACTTGAACAAACTATACACTTATCATGAGTTAAAAGGATTTGGTAGTATCTTGTACGATATTATCATCTTTATAGTGTTTTTTAAACAAAAGTTCTATCAATTAAACTTCTACGAACAATAATAATGATATACTCAATGTAGTTCCATAAGTGAAATCTGGGGAGCTAAGATATAGTGTGTATACAGCAGCCAAGGTAAAGGTGGAGAGACAATTTTTAATTTAAGGATCTACAGCCCAAGTAACGCATATAAAAAATAACATAGAAAGGAAATATAATACTGAAAATAATGGAGAAAAAAACAAATATACGATAACCTAAACAAAAGGTAATATCGACTACAATAATATTTCACTAAAACAATCAAGTTTATTTTTGAAACCAACTTTCCGTATAATATTCTATTATATCAATAAAAAAAAAAGTCTGGTCAAATGAAGGGATTTGACTGCACTCCGATCCCTTATATTTCACTTTTGTTGATTTGAGTTTACATCTCAATATCAAATTAATTTAATTAGTAAGTACTACTTTATTATATGGATTCCACTTAATTTTTCTTCAATGATGTTAAGTATTAAACTTTATCAATCATTAAAGAGGCAACTAGTTTCTTATAGGGACCCAACCTGCACTTTTTTGTTGCCTTTACTATAATGGTGTTGCTTAGCGTGTCACAAGTGTTGTCTTCCTTTTCCACCTGAAAGAGAATACAAATATACAACCTGGACTTACATGACAATATGCCAAAAGACAACTCAATATATTTTATTTTTTTTATTACAAGAAAACCCACAGCCGCTACTCTTTAGGTGCACACAGGATAAAACCCTCGCTCCTATGCAATAAATAGCTCACAAACCACATAAAAGAGGTAACTTGCACTAGGCAAGCCCGGTGCGACGAGCTTGACCCAAAAGGCAAACCCCTTGCTTTCGCTAGCAAGGGGTTTCGAACTTGAGACCTCCAACATGAAAGTCCCAAGCCCAAACCACTGGGCTACCCCGAAGGGTAAGACACAACTCAATATATTGTTTGATGGAAACCACAGGTAAATCAAAAAGAAAATCCATGCCTAAAGCAAGTTGAGGCATAGAAATCACAATAAGGCATCCAATATGTACATAACTTTTGGTTTCTCGAATTACATTCTACAAATTATTTATCTAACAAAGAGTTAAAAAGGGGGGAAAGATTGAAGATGTCAACAAGAAAACAGAAAATCTACAACCAATTCTACTCAGCCCTTCAACTCGGCTGTCTCCAAAAATATTTACAGCATATTCTAACGTTCCTACTCCCGCACTCTATCACAACTTCGTTCAGCCTTATTTAGGCATAAGTCATACTTAATATAGTAATACCTCGATTCTCAAAACTGGCAAGAAGTTCCAAGCCTTTGCATCTGCCTCTGACCTAGGGTGATAGACTTGCGTTTGGCAAAAGCTGGGTAAAGAAGCTCTTCAAACTTCTCTAGAAACAAACCCCACTCGATGTCATTCATATCTGATACCTTCACAAAGGTGACACTTGCAGGAAGCTGCTCATTTGCACTGCGATGTCCAGAGGAAGAACTAGCCAGATAGCCGTTTTCTGGTTTTGTTCCTGAGATATTAGGATATTTCAGTTTCTTCTCACCTAAGCTGGTGTTCTTGAGAGACATTGAAAGTTTTGACACAGCAATGTTCTTTGCTGGGGCAGGAACATAATTAAAGCTCTTCTCGTCTTCTTCATCCCTTTCCACTTCCTCAATACTTTCATCTAGTTTAGAGAGTGGGAAGCAGCCATTTCCTCCAATTGGAAGATGAAATGGGTTTCTATTCGTGAAATCCTGAGAGATTAGTTTGGGACTAGACTCACATCCAGCATCTTCGCAATCTATGTCAAACTGAAACTCGTTATCCACTTCAGTCTTAGGAGAAAGAATCTCCCTCTCAGCAATCAGGCTTCTTGCCTCCAAACAAACAACTTCGAGCTCACTTGGTTTCTCCTCGCCACTGCGGAATTCCCTGGTCATCATCTCACCAATTTCCGCAAGACAGAGACCATAAGCGGCAGCTTCCTTGAGAAAAATGGTGGAAAGGACCAAGACACGGAGGCAAGCTTCACGAATCATAGGGAGTTCACTTCGTAGCATATCAGAGTCTTGAATAGGATCAAGTTTCTTTATGTACTCAAGTTCATCATCTGTGAACGGAATAGATGCCTGGGGCCAATGGATCCACTCAAAATATGGATCTTCCAAGCTCTCTGGAAGACAGAGCCCATGATCAATGGGGATGAGCTCTACTTGACCAAACCTTCCAATACCGTCAAGCTTCCTAACTAAAAGATTCCCTGCATGTCTATCTGTGTTAAAAATCCTAATGTCTAATATTCCAATGCGATGCACTGCAGCAACAGCAAAATTTGAGGTTCCATGGTCACTAGCATCAAAATCATGCGGAACAAACTGTTGAAAAGATGCAATCTTGCTCACAAGTTGCTTCTTGCTGTGAGGCTTGTCTCCATTTACATCATCATTGACATTAAAGACTGAGTGAGTGATTTTCACCAATGCAGTAGCTGGCACATTGGCAAAATGATCATTGTCAAGAAGATATGCAGCGACCTCCCTATACCCTGTTTCCCCAACTCTGACTGATCGTTTTAACCCTGGCTGCCCAAGAGCTTTGCCCACAAATCCTTTAGGATTGTTTGGAGCAAATGGTTCTTCATCTGTGGGCTTAACAATAGCAACACTCTCACCTCTGCTATTTCTGAAAACATACCCCCCTCCAAGTCCACCATGAACAGGAAGTGGATCTACTCCAGTCTTTATTGCCTTCACAATTTCCTGGATAAGTTGCTTTGTCTCAGCAAAGCGACCTACATTTCCCAGTATTTCAATGGGACCACTTTGATCTCTTGGTTGGATATGATCCTTCCCTGTGGGTAAAAGGCATGGAGTTGATGAACTTCGATGCATAAAGTTCCTTCTCAGCAGTAGAGGTGAATCATTGCGAACAGCACTAAGGTCATTATTCAACACCCTATCACCAAATGTCAAAGAACTTTCCTCAACTGGAAAGTTAAGTGCAAGCTGCAACCTTCTTTTCACAGTATGTGCATTGTCGCTGCGTTCTAACTCCATCCCCAGTACACAACCAGTCTCGGTTTGAACAAAAACACGTCTCCTCCCAGTCGATCTCCCTTCCATCCTACCTTTCCCATGGTACTCCCCGCCAAGTGGGCTCTTGAAGATTGCCACAGCCATCTGGGTCTGAACAGGACAATTATCCAGGTTACGAGACATAAAAGGTTGAGAAACACAGTTGGGCGTCACAATCAACAAAAGAGATGGCAGCAGAAGAGAGCTTTCCACGCACTCTCAGTTGAGCACCAAACTCGGAAGCGGATTGTTAGCACGTCAGGAAATGATTCAATCTGGAAACAATCATCAATGTACAAACAGGAACCAAAACCAACCCAGATGATGCCACAGGCAATAGCAAATATCACTATCACATCAACAATGGGACAATAAGAGATCAAGAATCTCAAGTGTTACATTAGAAGAGCCATCTTATGATGTGGATAAGACAGTGCAAAAGATCTGTAAAGAGATATAAAACAAAATCAGAATACAACATGGATTAATTCATGACATTAGTCAAGAAATGTTATAAGAGCACTACAAGGTTATTCATGTCATGGATGACCAAAACAACCAAATAGAAAATATAAAAAAGATGTAAGTGACATTCACTGTGACAGTAAGGAATTTATTTACATCAGCTCCCCCCGCCTCCCCAAGTTTGAGATTGAAACGCAGTTATGGTGGTGTATTTGACCAGTTGTACTTGGCTGGTTATCCATATTTTTCTAAGCTAACAACTCAAGCTTACTACAACTCTACCCAGTTGGACCAGTATAAAAGTTAAACCCAATACGAACAGATTCACTGATTTGCAGATGACACCAGTATGGTAGCACTAGGCTCCTGACCCTGTCACTGATTTTCTAATTCCTCAGCACTTAGGACATAGGAAACATAACTAACGCAAGGCTTTCAAATCTTGAAAAGCATCTATTATGTGCTAACATCAATGCTAAGCTATAAACCACTTGAAACTGAAACTCGCTAAAAACACGTACATAGAGAACTTAGTTAATTACACAGATGACACTATCTCCTATCAAAACACACTGCTTTATTGCTAAAACAGCGTGATTTTTGAGTCATTAGTTACACTCTTCCCTAAGATTACTAGTACTCAATCTCTCATTTCTAAAGATTTACGAAAAGATAGATTTTTGTACAAAGACTCGATCTTTTCTTCCTTTCAGGGATGACTGTGGTATTCAAACCACCTTGCATAAACCTCATATTTTTCCACCAGCTACCTGCTAACCTCCACCATCACAGCTACAAACACTTAAAACTAAACCTCATTTCAAACACATTAAATACACAAAATTCATAGAATCTAATTAATTTACTCAAATGACACTCTTTTAACACTCTGCTATTGCTTAAATAAAGTGTTATTCAAACAATTAAGAAACATTTCTTAGCATTCAACTGAAGCACTCTCACATTCATTCAATAACACCAAAAAAAATTACAAATCTTAAACAGGTAAACTCAAATCATGTAACAAAACCTTCAAATACAACCAATCTAATTAATTTCTCAAAAATATAATCATATATTACACTCTACTGTATTATTAATTCTCATTTTCATTCAATAAGTGAAAAAAAAATCTGATAAAATGCGAATAAAACTCAGATGAACCAGAACGAACATCGAAGGACCAATGAATCAGGAATAAAATCAACATAATGAAATGAAGCAACAAAACAAAACCTTACCGGAAAAACAGATCTGAGGATAATGCCTTTCTTCTAGCTCGCCGGCGATGGAAGATTCAGATAACTTTTCAACCGTATGATTCAGATATAAAGAAGATTCAACGGCTACGATTCACTCCAAAATCACCAAAAAACCCTTCTATTCCTTATTGCTGTTTGTAGCTTTCAGCTTCTTCTTCTTTATGGCTATATCTGCATGCGTATGTATAATGTATCTATATATTCATTTCTATATTTTTGTTAATTCCATTTTTACCCTTTAACTTAACTATGGTTTGTTCTCCACCAGTGGAGACACGTTTTGCGGGAATCATGGTTTGGTTAGTTAATAACTATGGTTTAAAAATTTGGAAGCATCTGGAATAATGGATTTACAGCCGTTAGATTATAAATGGACGGTAGGATGAATAGGAGATGGTGACGTGGAGGTATCTGATTAGAAAGTGACGTGGCATGGTCAGCGGGAATGTGTGAATTTCCGGAAATGACCCTTATGGGGACCACAGAGATATTTTTACCTTTTACTTAGAGTTAAAAATTGAATTTGATTAGATTAATTAAATTAAGTTGATATTATTATGTTAATATTATTTCAAAAGAGAATTGTATGAAGATTGACTAAGATACTGTCCAGATTCTTTTATTGAATATCAACTGAAAAAAAAATGTGTCTAAATTCTTTTTTCTAGAAAGTTAATGTATTTAGTAAGATAAATAATTTTTTATTTATGAGTGTCAGTAGAAAATTAGAATAGTATCTTAGAAGAGGCAACTTTGTTGTCAAGTAATTAATTAAATTTAATTTTGAATATTAGTGTGAAAGAAATTTCTTCATTGACTAAGATATTGTCTAGATTCTTTCACTGAATATCAATGTAAAGAAAATGTGTCTAAATTCTTTTTCTAGAAAGTTAATATGTGTAATATCATAAACAAGTTTTTATTTATGACTTATCTTACCAATAATTTGATATTATCTTAATATTGTTAAAAGAAAATGCACAATTTTTTTATTCATTGTAAGAAAAAATTCCTCACTTATAAACACTAATAATTTTATGTTATATTGTGTATAAGGATATAGTTGAAGAGATGTGTTCTTTACGTAAAGAGTTGAATTCAATTCTTGTTTAGAATTTGTTGAATTATATATTGTGATTGAGTTATTATTATGTAGGAGATAAAGTTAAAAAAAATTACTGCTAAATGGTAAAAAGTTTTATTAAAATAAATAACGAGATATCTAATTTGCGCCTCAACCAAAAGGGAGCAAAATGAGCAGCAAATTGGCACTTGGCAGTAAAAATATAAAGTATTACAAACTAATTCTGAAAGTCTTATCTATTTGTCTAACTTAAAGAATCTCAAACTATTTACAGAAACAGTATTTGGGGGATATTATAAGATTTTGTTACTATTATTATTATTGTTAATTATTATAAAAACAAAGTGCAACATTTAAATTTAAATAATAAAAGATACTGGCAAATCTTTGTCACATGTGGGTAGTACATCAACTTTAATATAAACTGCAAGAAGTATATAATATACTATATATTAAACTCGATTCTTTGGATTTAGTCAAATTAACAATAAAGGTAATTAATTTCCTTTTCGTTAGACCTATTAAATAGCTATTAATAAGTCAATTTAAAAACTATAGTACGTTATTTTTATTTTTCTATCTCAAATTATTTATCGTATTTTTATTTTACATATTTCATTAAAAATTATCCACATTCATATCTCAAAATATCATTTTTTTTCATTAAAATATTTTATGAATTACGATAGATAATTTGAGATGGACGGTATATTAATTTAAAGCTTTTCTTTTCATTTATTTATTCTTGTGGGTGAAATAAATGTCACAACTACTGAAAATTAATTAAAATACCTAATATTGTGAAAAAAATTTACCACTACTCTTCAGATATATTTTAAAAATTATCTTTCTCCAACTTGTTGCGAATTTTTTCTTATTTTTTACTCAGTTCTTTTTCCACTGTCATTGCCATATAGTGATATAAACACGATAAAATTATTTATAACTTTATATTATTTAAAATTTATGTATTATTAATTTATTATATGGTCAGATTCAGTGTTATCGTAGCTACACAATTTGTGGAGGGGCATCTCTTTTTGGAGTATTTTAATTTTTTGTACCCCACATTTGCCCCATAGTACAAACAACTCCTTGTGCCGTTATGCCTCTAGTTTTGGGGAATAGTGGGTACCTTTTTTTAAGGAAAATAAAATAATTGAAATTGCATCTGATTAAAATTATTTTAAAAAATTTGGGATAAGGGTCTGAAAAATATCCCAATTAATTTTGATCGAATTTATTGTTGATGCGATACTAAACCTATTACCTCCCTAGACTATTTAATATTGTATTTTAAACATATATATTTCCCCACGTGGGCATAAAAAATAATGCAAAATTATAAATAGTAATGTGTCCATGTAGACACATATTTACCTTTAAAATACACTATTAGATAGTTTAGGAGTAAAAAATACGATATTAAATAGTCTAGGGAGGTAATAGGTCCTCATGAAAGTTTAGTATAGCAACAACAAATTCGATCAAAGTTGAGATATTTTTCAGACTCTTATCCCAAAAAAATTCATCCAACACAATTCTAGTTAGTTAATATTTTGAATCTAGCAATGCAATGAGTCATTTTTTTTAATCTCTTGCTATCATTCCATAAAATAAGTCGGTTATTAAATCTGAGGGTAGCTTAATATTATTAGCATATATTTTTTTAGTTTATCATTGGTATATATTAAAGTTTGATTAATTAAAATTTACATTGTATAAAATTTCACTTGGAAAAAAGTAATCCTATCAAAAAAAATTTATTTAAAACTTGTATTCAAGACTTTTTTTAATAAATAATTTAATTCACCACACTACATTTAACGATAATAGTAATATTATTGGCATTTCAATGTGCACACACAAAAATGAAAAAAAAAAAGTGAGTGAAGAAAATAATTGGATAAAGACAAGTTCTGTGCATACATAGAGGCTAGAGCAGGAAATAGGAAAATAGCGGATTTTAAGGAACAATATAATGAGGATATCATAATTTAAGGATAAAATTTAAATTATATTTTTTTATTATTACTTTATATAACTTTGTAAGGGAGTATAATTTTTGACGCGTCCTCTTTAAAATATAATGGCCTAAAAATAATCGTACAATTCAAATAATTTCAGATTAGTTAAAAACTTCAAATTTTCATCAAAAAAATACTTTAATTCTTCAATATAAAATTATTCGTTTTTATACTGTAAATAAATTGACAGACTTGAATTTTTTTCTTCAGTCTCAACTCTCACTTTCATTACATTAACCTTGAAATATACATACAAATATAATATAATATTCCAACATAAAGATGAAAACATCTTTTATAAAAGTGTATGATTATTATTTTTTACAAGTAAATGTCAAGAACTCAAGACGGTAGATAGTTATTTGAGGTATAATGCGATAATTAGTAGAATATAATGTGAATAACAGAACATGACCAGTAACAACATGAGTTATAAATATTAATAATGGCATTACTTTCTTTGATAAATTTGATAAAATTCAATAATTTTAATGATATATTATAACTCAATAAATCTTTAAAATTTATAAAAATTAAAATTCTGATTCCGCTCGCCAAATAAGGTAGGTATTTCAGTGGGCGAGGAAGCACATGGATTCTTCCTGTTTTTGTGCTTTTGGGGCCATTTAGCTTATTCTGTCTTATGTACTACGTAATATAGTGGTTGGATTTT
Organism: Solanum stenotomum; assembly: GCF_019186545.1. Taxonomy (NCBI): domain Eukaryota; kingdom Viridiplantae; phylum Streptophyta; class Magnoliopsida; order Solanales; family Solanaceae; genus Solanum; species Solanum stenotomum. Next base: position 73,691,172 of record NC_064283.1, on the reverse strand, counting down.
GTACATATTTATACGTATGCAGTGGCAGAGTTAGGATTTTTAATAAGGGAATTTAAAATTTGAAGAAATAAACATAAAATAATCGAAGAGGGTTCGATATCTACTATATATACCTAAAAATTTATTTTAACCATGTATAAATAATATAATTTTCCACCGAAGGGAGTTCGGATGAACCCCTAGCAATAAGGTGGGTCCGCCACTGTAATATATATATAATAACCTAGCTACGGATTAAATACAAGTTTTATCTGTGTGCCTGTCTGCCACTCATCCATTATTGGATTATCCTCTTCAAATCAGACCTATGTATCTAGACACTATATATGACTCATATCGTATTTTCGTAGAGATAGAAGTTTTTTTTACGTATAATATATAAATGTATCATTTAATTTATTTTTAGTTAATATTTATATTTTGCAATTATGAATGTGCATAAGTAGGTAATAGACACTTATAAAGTTTGTATAATATTGAATAAGTAGACAAATACGTGCAGCAATAGGCAATAGTTTGTATATATATATAAGATTTTTGTATATGAGATGTTGGATGGTGCTTGCAAAAAACAAAACAAAGTATATTTAAAATACGTGAAAAATATGTGTGCACTATGTTGAGAAATGCAAATGTATGAATTTTAATTTTTTTTTACAAAAAGTTAAGTAGTCTATATATTTATTTATTGAAAGATACAACACTTATTTTAAACAATTTGGCTATTTTAGATATAAATATAAAAATTCATTGGGTTATACTTATTGTAAATTAAGCTTGGGGGAAGTATACATGTGTATCTTTTGGGGAACTTACGTAAATGTACATTCCGATCATCTAGTTTATTAATCTGACCAAAGATTTAAGTATATACTTCTCTGTCCCATTTTATATGGCAATATTTGATCGGGTATAGAGTTTAAAAAATAAAAGAAGACTTTGAAATGTTTACCAAACTATCCTTCAAAATATAGTCCTATTAAAATTTAAAAGGAAAACATACAAATTCTATTTTTTTTTTTAAAAAGGTAGACTCTCTTTTCTCTCTCTCATCATAAATGTATTGGTGAAATGTAAATTATATATATTACTATATTTTTTGGTTTCCCACACCCTTGTCCGGAGCCCACATTTGAGCTTCGATTAAATTCGGATTGCGCTCTGCAAGGTCCATTCGGGGGTGGCGCTCCCAACAAGATTTTCTCTATACCCAGGGCTCGAACCCGAGACCTTTGGTTAAGGGTGAAACACTCCCACCAGTGCACTTGGTCCCCGAGTTACTATAATCCTCTTCACTGTTAAAATATGTATAATTAATACATTATTTATGGAGTACTATTAATTTTATATACACACTATTACACCCATATATATACAAATGTATATATACTGTATAAGTAATGTATATGCTTTATATAATTATATGTAAATACGTCAAATTACTAGAAATTGTAGTTGAATATTATTAGCTACATGTCCATTGTTAATATAAATTGAGCTCCAGCCTCCATATATCGATGAACTCAACAATTTAGGTCCATTTTATGCAATTAATTGAAGCTCATGCGATAAATAATTAGAGATAATTACAGTTATAAAATCTTCCGCAAATTTTCAATTGAATTTTGATTTCTCCTTTAACGGAGAATAGCCATTTGCATATTGCTTCCCTAATGTATGTTTTATTTAGAAAATGTAATTTGACTGGTATAAGAGTCGCCACTTAATTTTTAAGGAAAAATTAAGAAAACTACTTTTTCAAAAGATTAAAACAGAAATCTAATGAAAAATGTTCAAAGGGGTTCGAGGTTCATATTAGCATTTCGGGAAGGATTTGAAAGCACCCGAAATGCCCGCTAATACGCGATTATCCGACAATTAATTATTTGGCTAAAATGATTTAACTTAACTGTAATTTGCAAAATTTGAACTATTTTATAGTTAGGGCCATTTTAAGAGAAAAATATTATCCAAGTGAAGTATTTTGTAAACTTATTTATTTATTTATTCATTTTTTAAGTCAAGTAAGAAACGAATAATTTAGTGAAGTGATTAGTTCAAAATAAATGTCTTCTGGGGATTTGAATTTTTTGAGACCTTAATATTAATTTTAACAAATAGGCACATAATAGCAGTTAAATAGATAGGGAAAGAGAATTTGGGCCCAAATCTGGTTTTCCTGTCCGCCTGGGCCAGTATTTGGGTCTATTTTTTATTTTGGGCCTCCGGCCCATTTGAGTCACCTGCACCTGTCCTGAACTATATTGAATTTCGTTTCTTTAGGTCTTACGCCCATCTTCCACCTGTCCTAAATTCTAACAAAATAGTAATACATAAAATGACAAAGGCTTAGGCCCAAAATAACAAAATACAACTTTTTAAAACAAAGAGTGGGCCTTTTAATCCCCTTTCTTATTTTTTGTATACACCTAGTGTATATAGGTCCATATCGACTCTGATTCCTGTTCGTCAATTTTTGAGGGACATGTCATTCGATTTTATTGCCAGCTGACTCGGATAAAAGGAATTTGAGCCTTTACGGCTCTCCCAAAATGCAAGAAGGAGATAGGAGTTCGTAGTGAACTCGGACAGATTTCACATGCAAACGATAAACAAATTACAGAATTAGCACTTTCGGAAATGAAATAAAGATAAGATAAAAATGATTAAATAAATGGAATAGCATATATCAATCAGTCATAAATAGTACAACACATAAACATTAATATAAATGGAAAACTCATGAAGACTTGATATATATATAATTTTATTTTTTATTATTATTGTTATTATTTTTTTTTTTTTATGTAGGGCCATGGACAATAAAGGGAAAAAAGGTCAAGGGCCAAGTTCAATAAATAAAAAATGAACAAAAAGATAAAAATAAATAAATAAATAAAATCTTAAACTACTAATATCAAACAAAGTTAGTACAGTTAAATATTTTTTCCAATAACATGAAGAGAAGCAGTGGCGTGACTTAGTGAAACAAATAACATAAGACTAAATTAAGTAAACAAAACAAACAAATCTTGGTGAACGATCGACTAGCTATCGAGCATCATTAGAGAATAATCCAAGTAAAACTATATCATATTAACTCGAAATTTGGGAAAAAGAATAGCTAAAACCAATAAAATGTAATTTAGCATTCAACTGCTTAGACTGATTAAGATAATGAAATCCTTCACTTGGACAGACTTATCACACGAATGAACCGCATTTTTCCTTATCGAATTAGTATTCGAGACGTTGCATCAACCAACATAAGCTAAATACGAGTCTAACAAAATGATCTTAATATTTAATGTCAAAGCAGGGTATGCTATATTCTAAGAGACTATCGCAGATCCCATGAAAAACCAACACAAAAACAAGGATAAAGAAGGCATGCTAAGGAATTTGCACTTGAACAGCGAGAATAAGCATTTTTTCAACTAAAATTTTAATCAAAATGGAGAAACAAATATGAGCAAAACAGGATATGCTAGGTAATAACCTGCTGCAGAGACAACCAAAAGAATAACAAATAACAACAAGCCATTATGATAAGAACACAACTACCCCATATGTGACTAGCTAGACCAAAGTAATTTGAGAACTCAAGCCTACACAAATAATGATTCCATACCAATATTAGAGCAACAGAGAAATACCAATACAAGATGTGAATCTATAAAACTTTGGCTCAACCACATAACAGAATCACGTGAATGAGCCCGGACTCTTAATTAACAAAAACAACGTAAACAGTGAAACAACAAGAGACGAGGAGAACATTTGTGACAACAAAACGAGTACACCGTTGGCTTACGACCAGCAATCACATGTAGAGAACAACTTCTTGAACCTTAACAAGTGAACACATCGCATAGTCGAGAGCCAAATCATCTACACAGCAGGAATAAAATGAGCATGAACTGAACTTAAATTTACCTTTTATAGTGCAGCCAACTGAGCGAAAACGAGCAGGAGAACAGACTTCCACAACCACAATGACTCGATGAACTTATGTGAGCGGAGAAAACGGACAAAGACCCAAGCAGAGCTTGAAACTCTCGCCCTCCCTACCTCTGAGAACTACTCTCGAATATTTGTGTGTAAATATTTATAGTTAATAACTCACTGTATTTTTTTTTCTCAAATGGCAACACACTCTACCAATATTTTTCCAACAATTTTCTCTAAATCCCAAAAAAAAGTCCCCCCTTTCACAGTGAAGAGGATGAGGTATTTATAGGGGGGAAATTAGGGTTCACATTTTGGATGAAGAACGGATAGGAACAGGGGCTAATTCGGAATTCCCCACAAATTCCAAATTCGATTTTTTTTCAAAATCATTGTTTGTACGAGTTTTCAACCTAAATCCCCCAAAATTCGGATGAAAAGATCGAGGTGGGTAGCAGTTGCAGGACGCAATGGTAGGTCTGCTCATGCTGCACTATGGATGAAGACGATGAAACTTTCCGTCTATTTTGACGCGTGAAGGAGAAGAAATAGCGTACGGGATTGTCTGGCACGCGCTACTGCTGTTGTGCGATTGAAGCTGGGTTTCTTTTGTGAAGGAAAAGGGAAGTGGGCCGGGTCAGGATCTGAATTTGGTGGGCTGGATTGGTCATAATAGAGAATTGGTATGGGCTGCTGGAAATAATGGAATGGGGGTGTTTGGGCATTTGAATTGGAACGTTGGGGAATTAAAATGGGTTTGAAAGTGGGCCAAGTTAGGTCCAAAAATTGGAAGAAAAAGGTTTATGGGAGTAGGCAAAATGTATTTGAAATTACAAAAATGGTCAAACGAATTTCAATTGTAGCCAATCAAAATTAAGAACATAGTCGAGTCGATTAAATTAGTAAATTTGACTACTAATTAAATAGGACAAATTAATATAATTAATTAATGAGCTTCTTAATCTTAACAAAATAAAATAATTAACTTAATTATGGACTAACTATTTCAAAAATATAAAGTGTTATATAACTAAACTAGTTAACCAAATATTTAAGTAAAACTACATATTTTGAGACGATTTTCGAATGATCATAAGATATACTAATTATATACATAATTATGTAAAACAAATATATTATCTAAAAATTATAAAAGCGACTAAAATAACTTGAAAAATATTTTGAATGTTATAAAACTAATTATCCCAAGTCGTTTGAAATTTAAGAAACTAGATAATTAATGATTGTCGGGGAGGGTCAAAATTGGGGTGTCAACAATGAGTAATACAGAAAGTATAATGCAAAGTTAGTAATGCATGATTATAACGTTGAGACAAACTAGTACATGAGATATGGTTTAAATCATATGTTTACATTTAAGCAAAATAATAGTATGTGTTTTTATTATTATGAAGGTTAATCTATTCTCTGGGTGTTTAATTTACATATTACTAATATTCTATGTTTCTTCTTTCACACTATAGCTTATATAAATTAATATGTAAATTCACTCTAATTTACACATGTATTATAAATTATGAGAAAAAGTGTCAAGTGGATATTACTTACAATGATTAATAAAAAAAAAAATGCAATAAAACATAGAACATCACATTAATCAAACAAAGGTTTGGTCGGAAAAATAGAAAAGCTAAACTCCACATAAAATTTGTACATTATTTCATATAAACCTTAGTTTCATCATTTACCCCCCACAAAACCCTCCTTACGATGTTTGATATTTTTTCTTCTTTTGTATAATTAACTTCCTCATAAATTCTATGTGATTGAATGTACAGATTTAAATAAGATTTATTTAATAGTATAAAGAAGATTTAAAAACTGAATATTCTAAATCATTCGGAATCTAAGAAGCTCAAAAATTAATTTATACCGGGGAGGGTCAAAATTGAGTGTCAACAATGTATCCAAAATTGTTTTCTCAATATCAACAATGACCTTTATACATCAAGAGAATTATCTTTTAATAAAAATGTTGACTATTAAAACAAAATAATAGTTTCAAATAATCAAAAAATAATAAAATGTAAAATGAACAATAAAGTGAATAAAAAATGACGTCCTTAATTACCCGTTCAACTATTTAAACACATATTAACAAAAGGGTCAAAAAATGACATTCTCAGACCTCGACTAATACTATTTTCCCCACCTCTAGCTAAAATATTGTATTACTTCCTTCCATAAAGAAAGGGTTGTGAGTGTTGTCAGTTCGAAGGTGTATTTGATGGAAATCTTTAAGTTTGAGCATATAACGATTCAATTTTGGAAGGAGCTAGCTATGCAAGTTTCTATCGTTTTAAACTTTACAAAAGAAGGCTAAACCAAGACAGAAAAAAAAAAAGTTAGGCTTTAAATGATATCCCTATTTAGCGACATTTTTGGTGGATGATTCGGGGGCGTATCACCTAGCTAACCTAGAGAAGGAAGGAAGGAAGAATAGTCTTAGCTACAACAAACTGATTCATTACTACTCACCATGAGGGCACCGTCTTGTACAAAACAACGATAGTTGACCCTTTATCTTCTTCTATCCGGTAGACTTGGTAAAATGTCCCCAACTTATTTCTATAATTTGATAGCAATGCATTAAGATAAACATATAGTAGGAAGATTGAGAAAAGTCTCTGTCACACATAAATGTTATTAGTTTTTAAAAAATATGTTGTTCTGATCGGTGTTCAATAGCATGTATTGATATATTGACACAATAAGCGTGCAAGACTATTTTCATAATCTTTTTACACCAATTGCAATGATTTCCTTATCAATTTCACTAAGATTTCCATCAATTCTCGATCATATATCTACATTGTTTCTTTAAGATGTCATACCTTAAAATGTAGTAGCATAACAATGAAATTCAAGGTAGTGATCCAAAGAAAAAAAATTAAGAAACAAGCCACATGATTACTATCTTTTGGTTCTAACACGTCACACATAAAAAAGGAGGAGGAGGTAAAATCGTTCTCCATGCCACTAGACTTTTCAAAGGATTTTAAATGCAAAAACTATAGTTAAGAATTTTGTGAATAATTTAGGGTGGTTCTAATATATTTTTTCTTTTGGAATTGTTATTATGGGAAAAGGTAGAAATACCTCCCTAGACTATGACCGAAATCTCAGGGACACATTTTAACTGAACTAAGGTCCTATTACCCCCAGAACTCATTTTTTTGGTAATTTTGTACATCTTTTTGGCTTACGTGGCATTCAAATATATCTCACGTGCCTCAACTGCGTGGAGTCATGGGGTGTGCCACATAAGCCAAAAGGTGTACAATATTATATATAAAATGAGTTCGGGGGTAATAGGACCTTAGTTTAATTAAGGTATGTCTCTGAGATTTCGATCATAGTATAGGGGTACTTGTGCCTTCTCCGTATTATTATTAATTAGTAGAAATGATAAATTAACAAAAAAAAGGCAAAAGAACAAAAAGACGAAAAAAAAAAGCCTCTTCACACTTAGTTGCCTATCCTTTTTAGGGGTGTGCATCAGTCGATTCGGTTTGGTTTTATGTATTATCAATTCGGTTTATCGTTCTTTAAATACGCTAAATCAATAACGAATCAATAAGATAATTTTTTATCAATTTTCGGTTTATCGGTTTTGGTCCTTAACGATTCGATTTTCGATTTAACCAAAAAGAAAAGGAAAAATTACAAGAATATACTATTTAAGAACTTAATTAACAATATATGTATATACTTCTTTTTATTTACAAAGTTAGGTTTTTAATTACAAACATGAAAAAATATTTAATTTTTGTTTTTTTAATTTATATATTTTATTTTTCGATTTATTTCTTTTTTTGGGGGGATTATGTGCTAAATTTATGGGATTAATAATTACCGTTTACTTTTTAGTTTCCAACCATAATTAAACTCTTTTATATTATTTTTTTTGCCTATATATTGAATTTTCAATTTTTTGTAAAAATATATTACTATCCGGTTTATTTCCTTTTTTGGGGGGATTATGTGCTAAATTTATGGGATTGATAATTATTGTTTACTTTTTGGCTTTCCAATCATAATTATACTCTTTTATATTATTATTTTTTTGCTCATATATTGCTTTTTCTCTCTCTTAATATTTTATTCAATCAAATCAATTATTTATTGTAGCCTTCTCTCACCTCTTTAATATTGTTTTCATACAAATATCATTTTCCTTTATTATGACCAAATTTTTTAAAAAAAATCTGAAATTTTGTAAGTTATCTACATTATTTTTTTTGACAAAATATATTAATTTGTTATGGTATGACTTAAATAACCATTTGAATCTAGAAAGTTTAATAAAGAAATTAAAAACTTGCATATTATATAGATTTCATACAACTTTGATGTTAAGTCTTACATAATATTATAAAAATCACAGTTTTCATTCATTAAAATTTATAATTATTTCATAACCATTTACGTATATAAATTTGTGCATAAAAAGACAAGTTAATATTAAAAACATGCAAACAAGAATGTGATATCATTCAATACACCAATAATACGATTCATCGTACCAACATAAACCTAAAAGTTTCAACTGCATAATGTTTTAGGTAAAAAAAACACTGCTATTAAGCCTGATGCACAAATTTGGGACAAGTCGTCTTGTTATGCCCGGTGTACCACATTTACTAAAAGTGACTTTCCTTCTCTTGCATTTTCTTTCGTGGAGTCCCCTCTTACGATTATTATTTGGTGTTCGCGTCATATATCACTTCTTCAATATTGTAATTCACGTACTTGCCTGTTAAATTAAAAAATAATTAGCTAAATTATTAAATAAGTATTACATCTATAACATGATACAAATTAAAATATATAAGAAATTAAGCAATACATACATAATAAGAATGGTATTTTCACTGTAATCAAATTAGATAGATTGGTATATAGAATGTTTTTATCTATATAAAAATTGTAATCATGTTGGTATACAAAATGGTTTTACGAACGAAATTAGTTTTCTGATTTTTTTATTGTTTGGGTATGAAGTATACCAACACAAAACAATAAGTATTTTAGCCAGCTTAATAATTATTCAAATTATTGTCTATAAACATCCCAAAAGACACTATCAACTACATCCATATATGTACCAAAAAAATATCACGAAAGTTGGTGTTTATATACAACCTAAAATTCACGATTTATGATGTTTATTAAAAACATAATATACACTATCAATTACACCAAATCATCCACACCAAGTAAACTATCAATTACACCTAATATTATATCAAAAATTATTAATGGAATTTAAAGTTTAAATACGAATTAAAATAGACCATCATTTTCACCAAATCATTTACCAAAAAGAGATCAGTAATTTGTTGTCTATAAACAACCCAAAACACACTATCAACCATACCAATAGATGTACCCAAAAATTATCACAAAAGTTGTGATTTATATACGAACTAAAATCTAACAATTACATAAAAAAAATTCAACGAATTCTGATTCGTATTACAAACATAATATACAATACCAACTACACCAAATGACCTACGCCAACTAAACTATCCATTAGACCTAATATGTACCAAGAAACCCTACATATTAAAAAAATCAACAATTTTTGTCTATATACAATCAAAACGCACAATCAAGCACACCAATAAATGTATCCAAAATTTATCACGAAAGTTATGGTCTATATACGAACTAAAATATAACAATTACACCAAAAAATTCAACGAATTCGGGTTAGTATTACAAACATAATATACAATACCAACACCAAATGACCTACACCAACTAAACTATCAATTAGACCTAATATGTAGCAAAAAAAAACCCACATATAACCACATCAAATACCAAAAAAATAATCACAAATTTGGTATTTAACAACAATGTAATATACACTATCAATTATACAACTCAACCCATAAAAGTGATTTTTTAAAGGAACGATCTTAAATGCACCATCATATTCATTCCTAATATAACAAGATTTCGAAGTAAAATTAAATAACTAAACACCTAATTTTATTTTTAACACAAAAACATATAACAAGATTACAAGTGACGATCACAAAAAATATACATGTCGCATTGTTTGTCGTGTTGAATTAGAATTGAAAAACTATTCGTATCCATAATTGAACAATCGAGCAATGGGGAGAAAGAGAGTTTTAGTTTGGTTTTAAAACCTTTTTTTATCAGAGATAATATATAACCAATCTGAGTAAATCGTGGAATGTAAAAGAATTGGAGAAAATCAGGGAATGGAAAGAAAATTGTGGCTGATTATTATACAGTACTTTAAAAAAATAAATATTAATTCCTATTTTTGAAAAAAAACTATTGTTATTTTGTAGAAAAAATAAACTATTGCTATATAGTGGTTATTAAGGTACTTAATTTGTATACTTAAGTTTTTTACCCAAAAGAAAATGCTTATAAAACAAATATATGATTTCTCTTATAAATTTGACACGACAAGACAAGACAATAATGTAACTTTACAAAAGCTCATAAAATAGAAATAATAATAACAAATATGAAAATAACTATACATGTGTATAACACAAAGGGAAATAAAGAGGAATATGATTCTTACTTTAGGTTTTGACAATTTGTATAATGTAAAGTTGTGAACTCAAAGTCACAGTGAAGTATGAATTGATGGCTAAACGACAAAGACATAACTATTAAGATATTGAGATTAATATTTACTAATATGTATGCATACGTAAAAGTAGTAGATTACTATAGTCTTAACTCTTAATGAGTTATCGATTTACCCAAGTAGCCAATATTGAAAACCAATACTGAATTGATAACCCAATATTATTTTTTTATAAAACCATTAAGAAACCGTTAACCCAATAACCCAATAGCAATAAACCAATAACACTTTTTTCGATTCGATTTTTGCACGCCCCTAATCCTTTTAGGTTGAGAATCATCAAATGCATCTGAATTACTCCATTAAGCTGTCAACATTATACTTTTTACTCAATTTAATTAATTTTCAAAGCTAAATTGTATAGCATTAATTTGATAAAAAAATTAGATATTCAAAATTATATTATATAAAAATTTAAATTATTCAAAATTATTATTTTTTATATTAATATAATAAAAAATACATGTTAAAACGATAATTTAAGAACATATTATTTTACTCTAAAATAAAATCGATGAAATAGTTTTAATATATATAATTAAAAAATAAATCACATGAGTCATGAGAACAATTTAATAAATCCAACTTACAATAATTTCACAATTAATAATTTATTTTTACTTTTACTTTTAAAAAAACACTCAAATTCCCAAAAAGCCAATTTTCGACTTTCACCACCACAATCAAGAACTCGCTGCAGTAACCCAAATCCCAATTTCTCCAAAGAACTCAAATTCCCAGAAAAAAAAGATGTAATCTTTCTTCTCTTCTTCATATGGGATTTTAATTTTTTTTCATTATTTTGTTTAGATCTCTGTATTGATATGAAAAATGGTCTATTTTGAGTCTAATGGATGCAAAAATGAATCATATAGTTGATTTTAACTAGTTTAGGATTAAGGGGTGATTTTTTTTTTTACTGTAATAAATCTATGTTTCTTGTTATAGCTGTGTTGTATTTGCAAAGATTTCTGAGTTTCATTATTTTTTTTGCAGAGAACACAATGAAAGCTGTGAAGGGTCATCAAGAAGAGGAAGAAGAGGAGGAAGATGAGATTAGTATTATTAAGAAAGATGCCACACCTTCTAGTAGTAATACCAAAGGTCTGTTAAGTTTTATTTGTTTTTTTTTCCTGATTTTTGTAGTTGAAAGATTGGATTTTTATTGTTGAAGATATAAGTTGAGCTGGATTTTGAGGTGTAAAAATGAAAAATACTGAATCTTGTTTTGTGGATGTATTATTGTGGAAGAAACAGATGGAAAGAGTAATGAGAAGGCTAATGCACTAAGGTCTAAACATTCAGTGACTGAGCAGCGTCGAAGGAGCAAGATCAATGAGAGGTTGGTTAATCCGTAAATTCTGTTTGAACTTATGGTTAATAGAGGTTTTAGCTTGTCCTATGAGTTTGTGAGGACTTTAGGTCTTTGACGTTGATTGAGTGGAGTTCTGGTATATAATGGTGTGATACATGGACAAAGACTGTAAATGTGGAGTGATTATTTAACAGAACTTGCAACTAGCTTGACATTGACTGTCTGAAGAAATAAGCAGAAGCCGGTTTCAGCGCTAAATAGCTTAAGTTTTTTCCGTCATAGCTGAAGAATTTTGTTTTGGAATGAAATGAGCCTGAACGCAGCAGAATGATTATAGAGGGTTTAATTACCGAACCAATTAGTCTGGGATTGTGGGATTGAGGTGTAGATTGATTGATGAAGTCAATTACTTTCAGCCAAGGTAGTTGCTGATTGAGTTTGAGAAGAAATTATAGTAAAATAAATATTTGGGAGGCTTGAGAAGAAAATTACATCAGGCTCTAAGTTCAGAGATTGATTAGCAGTCTAGTATTTAATGTACTCGAGATAATAACAATCAAGTGTAAGTTTGTGGTTCTTTAATAAATTTGAGAAAATAGGCAGTGTGACCAGCCATTGTTCTGTTAAACGTCTGATGATAAATGTGATTTGGCTTTTGTTGGTGGATTCCCAACAACAAAGTTGCACCAACTTATGATAGCTAACTATGCCTTGATCGAGTAAGGAGTGATTAAAAATGTTTTGTTATGGTGAAAGCTGGAAACCAAAAGGAATAAACGGGAAATTGATTTAGAGGAATGATTGCACATATTATCCGTTGTATCTATCACTGCAATGCTTTCATTATCTTCATGGGTTGATTCAGTTTTATATGTCAGAATATTCACTTAGTTCAAAATATACTTGTTTCTAAAGGCTAGTAGTCAATGTTTTATATGAAGTTCTAAAGTATGAATCTCCAAATGAACCTACATGCTTATTCTTCAAATGCTGTCCCACACTCCTAACTTGCTAAAGTAATTCAGTTCTGGAAAGCGCTACTCTCTTTTGTGTTTCAGCTGACAGTATATCGGCAATCCTCCTGATTTTGTGGATTCATATATTTATTGTGTGGATTAGTCCTTCTGCAGTATCTCTTGCTTTTGTTTGTTTGTTTGTTATGATTTCCAAATGTCCTCCTTTTCCACGTCATCTATTGTTTTAAACTAATTGTTTGTGTTGCAAAGTCTCAGTGATTCCTATATGGCACTTTCAAGAAAAGGAAATGAAAATCTCATTTCAATGTATTTAGAAGTATGAATCTTGTAAATAATTTCCAAGTATCTTACTTGTGAGTGTGCTTGGTATGACTGAAGTCAGTTTTGCAGAAAAATGTTTTCCATTAGGATGTCATTTTGTGGTGTTTGGTTACCAGAAAATGTTTTCCATTTACCATAGGAAGGGGAAAATGTTTCTTCAACTTTCAACTTCATGTTACTTGCTTCAACTAACACTAAAACATTATTATTGATCTTTTCTATTAAAAAATTTCATTAGAACAATCACTAATTTGCTAAAGTTATTGTTGATGTTTAGTATATACTTTCCAGAGAATATTTTTCACTCACCAACCACACAACAAAAAACATAATATTTTCTATAAGAATAATTTTCCATGAGAATGACTTCCATCATACCAAGTACATTTGTAGTCTTTTGTAATTATTGACTTCTTATTGGCTTACTTTTATTTTTTAATTCCTTGAAGGATAAACATGTTGAGATCTTAAGAGTGTCAAATAATCTATTAAACTACAGTTGTTTAGAACAAAAGTCATGAAATATAACCGTTGTTGCTCGAACTCTTCAAAAATGCAGTTGTGTGCATGTTGGATCCTCCAAAAGTAGTGCACTTTTGGATGATTTGACACGGGTGGGACATCATTTTTGGAGAGACTGAGCAACTTAGCATGTAACAGTAGGTTATTACGATACTTTTGAGGTTTAGTCAATATGTTAATCTAAGTATAGTGGAACTGGGGAAGCATCTGGATGGAATTTTGATGAGATCTTTGAGTTTTTGGGTGTGGCTGCATATTGTATAGGCTGCATCAGATAACATGTTAAACTCCATCTACAGAAATGACATGAAATTTGAGTGAAGCTTCTGGCTAATGCGTGATTTTAGTGTGTGTGAAAGAGAGAGAGAAGATCAGTCGTATCTTCCTCAGGTCAATAAATGGAGCTGAGGTTATTATTAAAACCGCTAGTAGAAAACTGAGATAACTAGTTATAACATGAAAGGACGAATTTAAGTGAAAATTATTTTTTGAAACAAGTGTGTAGAAAGCATTTACCTAGGTTTCGATTTTTTGCAAAATAGGAGGATACAAAAAAATCTCTAGTCACACCTTGTCACCCTATCCTACAAGTTTCCAGCTGAAATAGTATTTTGGGTCTTAAATAAGTTGTGTACAATGGCTGAAAGGAGCTGAGAAAAGCTTTAGGATTCAAAGCATAGATCAAACTATCAAAGAAGAATATAAAAATAAATAAAATAAAGAAATAGATCAAAGAAGAGAATAGGTGCTTTAGACTCCAGTTTTATTTATGGTATTTGTGGGAAGGTTCTAAGGTTTAAGCAATGAAATGAGATGGTTTTCGAGCCGCATAGTGATACTCATATTTGCAGAGAAGGAAAGCCTAGGAAGTTCTCGTAGAACTTTAAACTCTGTAAAAATCAAAACTAATATCTACAAAAAGCATCTAAAGAAGTTACAGAAAATTCTGATAACTGATGAGCTCCATTATTACATAGAAAATACTTAACAGGATACTAATTTTCCTATTCCTCCAGGAATCGCTAAACAGTGCGACTAAGTTAGTTGTTGATGTCAAGTTACTAACTCTATTCCCGGAGAAGTAAATTTCTTAAATAACCGGTCAAGCTACTCATGAAAATGGAATAGTTTCCGTTGAAGTCTTTAAGTTGAACACTTCTTTCATATGGGGTTTCCTCTTCTTACTTAATTTGGTTTGGAAATGAAGCGTAGAATGACTATATTGATCTTAGGTATTTGAAGATTATTTGCTCAAATCTATCTAAAATGCTTGAGAAATTCAGTATTGTTCTAAAGCTTATTTGGGTAATCTAGATTTCAGATATTGAGAGATCTGATACCCCATACCGATCAAAAGCGAGACACTGCGTCATTCTTGTTGGAGGTACATTCTATTAGTTGAAAACCAGTTTACCCTTTGCTTGATTTGTTCTTTTTTCTTTTAAGTTTTGATCTCTTGGTGATAGTTGATATTTGTATGCAGGTAATTCAGTACGTACAGTATTTACAGGAGAAGGTACAGAAGTATGAAGGATCATATCAGCCTTGGAGCTCAGAGCCTACAAAGCTTATGCCATGGGTAAATTCCTCTAGCTAGTTTCGTGACATATCAATTTTCTTATCAAAGGTTTTTAGTTGTGAACTTTGGGTTACATTTTCAAGCTCTCAGCTGTAAGAAAGACTTATTCTTCTTGAATTTGGGGTTTGCCTTCTGGGTCGAGCTTGT
The DNA here is from genome assembly GCF_019186545.1 of Solanum stenotomum. Lineage (NCBI taxonomy): Eukaryota > Viridiplantae > Streptophyta > Magnoliopsida > Solanales > Solanaceae > Solanum > Solanum stenotomum. The sequence goes on along the minus strand of NC_064283.1, from coordinate 73,675,696 downwards.
CGCACCGGGCTTGCCTAGTGCGGGTTACCTCTCCTATGTGGTTTGCGAGCTATTGCATAGGAGTCGGGGTTTTACCCTGTGCGCACCCAAAGGGTAGCGGCTGCGGGTTTCCCTTGTCATAAAAAAAAAGGAAAGACTTATTCTTCTTACATAGAACACTCATGCTTCAGGTTATTATATGATAATCAACTTACAAAGTGGAGATTAATGTGGAAAGTCTTGCTTATATTGCTAGCTAATCCAATATACTAAACATCATAAACTTACTGAATAATGCATAAGCTACCGATATTGCTGCATAAATAAAGGATACATCTTACCTTACTCTTTTTCATTAGAGTGCTGCATTTTTCGCACCGACACTGCAAATCATTCTTGAGTGTGGCCAAAATGGGGAGAGAAAAGCAGATGGTAAGAAACACTGAAAGCTGTGACCTCTTAGTCTCCAGTGTCCATATCGATTTCTTCCTAATATTCTCTGTCCATCTCTCTCTCTTACACACACACTCACACACATGCGTGATGCACAAAAACAAAAACACCACCCTCAGATGAACATTGATGTGCACGTATTTCACATTATACTTGTATACAGATAGATTCATGATTAGGCTATGTCTGTGCTTTCATTTTGTGGCCCATTCTTTTTGTTGTGTATCTGTTCATTGCTACTTCCGTGAATGTATGCATGGCTGTGCTTGCTCCTGATTTTCTGGATTTACACTCAAGTAAGATCAATTTTGACTTTGTTGTTCATATGAACTTGATTATTGTTTTTTTTTCTAATAAGATAAGTAAATTAACCAAGTAAAAAGCTCCAATTGGATACTCAAAAACTATACCAACGCGTTGCTGCTGCAGTTACATGTGTATAAAGTCTAGCATTTCCAGTGCTGTCAAAATCATATACATCATTAATTCTACAAAAAAAATGCACCTATATTTTTTTAAAAAAATCTGCAGGTTTCTTTCCTTCAAAGCACCTGTAGTTCCTTTTAACTACAATGTCCATAATATGCATACTGGGACTCTCCTTCATAGTGTCCTCTCTGTTTCTCCGTAATCTGTCCTCCCCAAAATAGTGTGGTTTCCTTCAGGGTTCTCAATGTAGCATCTGTTGCACAAGTGGAAGCCCCTCTGCTAATCATCTAGAGTCCAAAAGGCTTCTTTTGTAGCAATCGATCTGAAACATGGAACTTTTGGTGGTACAGATAACTTTTTGTGGTACTTCATCTTCCATGGCCATCTGTCGTTGTCAGTAATTTATAACAACATCCCACTGTGAACCTGCCATCCTTCCTTGCTTTCCACCATAGTTTGTCTGGTTTCTGGGTTAACTCCTTGATGTTTTTTGTGTTTCCAAAAATTTGAGTGACCCTTTGTCTTTTAGTCTTGAGAATATCTTCTAAGCCGTATATTCCATCTGCCAGTCTTGTTTCTGGCAGCTGTACTTCAGTATTTACAGCAATGCGATACAAATCAAGGGATTTAACTCCATGAATTGTGTTCCTTCCCAGCGTCTTTTAGTCTTGAGAATATCTTCTAAACCGTATATTCCATCTATTGCCAGTCCTGCTTCTGGCAGCTGTACTTCAGTATTTACAGCAATGCATTACAAAGGATTTAACTCCATGAAATGTGTTCCTTCCCAGCCATATCTCTTTCCATAGTCCAGTTTCTGTCACTTCTCATTCTTATTGCTTACTGTGCCTTCAATAAGATTAGTTTTAGCTTCATTATTTATTTGTATTGTGTCTTTACTCCTGTAAGATTATAATAGGTCCCCTCTTGTTCCATTTTCTTCCCTTCTCTGAAGAGTTCAAGTCCACAGGTACAGTTTGGCAATGATTTTTCTGATAAATGTGATTTGGGCAATGAAAAGTCCATAGGTGCAACTTAGGCTATGGTATTAACTCCTAACTTGTGTCTCATCTTGTTCCAAGCAGTAACAGTGGTATGACTGAATATGTTCATGAGGAAGCTGTTTTTGTTTGTAGTTAAAAGTTCTTTTTATATGGTCCAGAGAAACAGTCATTGGCGCATGCAAAGTTTACCAGCACAGCCACATGCCTTGAAGAATGGTAGTGGCCCAGAATCAACATACCTGGGAAGGTTTGATGAAAATCTCGCAACTGTTACTTCTACAATGCAACCAAATCAGCAGAATCCAATTGAATCTCATACTAGCAGGGATGTATCATTTAAAGCAATTGATCAACAAAATGAACTAGCTAACAAGTCAATCACAACACCCATTCCTCTTCAGGCCGGTATGCCGATGCCAGTGCCAAACAATAGTGCTTTCTCAGAGCCTCAACTCAGACCAGTGTCTGATCAATGTCCTAACACAATTGATGCTCTGAATCATGACGAGGATGAGGAAATAGATGGAGGCAGAATCAGCCTTTCAAGTTCCTACTCGCAGGGGTGAGTAATTATCTAACTTTTACAGTTGGGAACGTATAGAGTTAATCAAAATGTGGTCTCTCCATGTCTTATTTGCTCACTTTTGATTCTCTTCTATTGTTAGTAATCTCTGTTTCTTGTTTCTTTTATGTGGGACATGCTGTTAATATGGATATTCAGTTGTAGCATCCTCTGCAATATCCTCAGTTTCTTGTGGATGTCTTTTTATTATGTTAAGCTTGTCCAACTCTCATCACTCATCTGCAACTTTTACGAACTTGTAAATTCTACATTGTTTGGCTAGTGAACAAACGACTAGGCTGAAAGTACTGTGTGTGTGAAAATTGTGGCAGCCTTAAAATTATTCGACTACTTGGTAAAGATAGTTGAGGGAAAATAACACAGATTAATGTGAGAAGCAGAAATATAAAGAGCAGGAAAGTTAATGACACGGCTATGTTTCTATACTGGTTCGGAACCAATGTGGTATCCTTGTCCAGTCCCCTTGGTTGCAAGGAGCTTCTCTTTACCACTTGCTATTTTGTTTACACAATGTGTGGTTTTGAATTCCTGCACCACCAACGATTAACAGCTGGTTTTCATGTTCTAGCTCACCATCAAACAACTTCTTTTGGTTTTGTCGAACTATCTTTGACATAACCAGATCTCTCTATGTGTTTCTCTCTTTTCTTTTATCATTGTAAATCTACAATTGTTTGTGAAATGCAGAGCTTTGAGAAGAATAAGGAAGGTCTTAAGAGGAATGTAAGATATGTACTCCCTCATTGCTGACCCTATTTTTCCTCCAATTTGAATCATCTTAGTTGTTGAGTCTTCATAGTTGATTTCCCTAAAAATTGACCAAACTTTGCGGGTGACGATTTTGATTGAGTATTCAAGACTCTTTTCCTTGTTTGTCTTGACATCCCGGATCCTTTGCTGCACTGGATGAGATTGTGTATAGGTACATTTATCACAATAGGCTGTGAGAGAGAGATTTCAGTTTTGGCAGCCCAAGATATTTCGCTCAAGATCCTTTTATTTGATTGGAATCTTAAGAAATTCTCCTTAGATGTAGGTCTTCTTTTCCAGATTATTTGGGATACAATGTCTTCCACTTCGATTGATCTTGTGTGATTGAGTCTTTCCATGTACCAACGTTCTGGATGTCTTCTTATGGTCTTGACTGATCTTGTGTGATTGAGTCTTTCCTTTTATCAATGAATCTTCTTTTGGACTTTGACAAGTCTTGTGTAATTGAGGCTTTCCTTTGATGGACTTCTCTATCAGTACTCTGGAGGTTCTCCCTTTTTTGTAGCTCATCAAATCTTCCTGATATGCAGGCCTTATGGTGATAGCCACCTTGCTTGTATGCTTGGTTCCTTTTGGGTTGTTTGTCTTAAATGGAGTATTTGTGCCTCATTTTCTTCCTTCTTGTGAGTTCTTGCCACATAAATAATATAGTCAGTAGTTGATTACTTTGTCATTGTCAAAATCTAGACTTAACATAAGCAAGTTACCCTGTCCTGTCCTGGGAGGCAAATACTTGAGTTTGGGGACCTTACCGGTACATCATAATGTTCCTATTTAGTTTTGAGAAGATGCATTTCATGCTGCATGTTTACTTGAACCAATTCAACAAGTTGTTTTCTTCTTGTGTTTCATATGTTCAATCGCATTTCAAATTATGGCATATTGAGTTCAGCATATTGCCAAAAGTACGGTTCATTCTCATCTTTGTAATTGAGAAATGAACCCAGTAAAGCTGTAGTGGAGAATGATATCTTAATTAAGAACCAAGTGTGTGAATTTATACATACATATCTATTTTATATAAAGGTGGCTTTCGTGCTTAGCTTGTGCGCATCTCGTGTAGAATACCGGCTACCTCTCACCCTTCCTTCTTTTTGCATTTCTACTTTCATATGCATGTAGAACAGATGTAGTCAGTTATCTATTATCAATGTTTCATCCAGGGTTGTTACAGGACTTGTGATATCTCTGGATTGGCTTGCCTTGATGTCAACATTATATTTCTACTGATCATTGATTTGGTCTAATCAGGTTTCTAACTTCGTTGTCGCAAGCGCTGCAGAGTACCGGTCTAGATCTTTCAAAGGCTACTATCTCAGTGCAGATTGATTTTGGGAAGCGTGCAAACCAAGCAATGACCTCAGGACCATCTATTGCGAAGGTATGAATCTTTTCCAACTTGTTTCAAACGAGAAGCAAATATGTTCGAGACAATGAACTGCACCTACTCACCTATCGTCTTCCTTGAGGCGCATGAGCATCCTAGATTAATCCTTTAGCGCTTCACCTACTCTCCACTGTACACTTAACTATTCATTTGCATTTAACTCTAGGATGATGAGAATCCTACTCTCTCTGGTCATCAACATACGGATCATTTCAGAGAGGCAAGCAATGATGAAGATTTGAACCAAGCTCAAAAGAGGCTGAAGATATAGATATTACAATAGCATGGTCATTCCCAGCTAAATCAACTTAGTTTTGTGTTGCCTTATGCTTCAATAGAAGTTTATATGTATATCCCATTTGTTTTTTCGTCCCCAAATCATGTTCATAGAAATGCATCCTTTTTTCTTCTCTTCCCTTTTCATTTTGATGTTTTTTTTTCTTCTTAGGGGTGATTTCATCTTCCTTGTGTTTGGCGATATTCAGATTTACCAAGAGGTTAATAATTGATATCTAGAACAGTATGCTGCATCTCTTTTTTTCGACTTCACCTTTATTTTATAGGGTAAAAGCTATATGCAAAATAGACACAATGCCCTTCATAAGGAACATTGTTGTATTAGAGAACTTGCAGGAGGAGTCATTTTGCACATTTTCTGTTAATTTGCAGGGAATTACGCTTACATTTTGACCCTACGCTCGTCTCATGAGCAAATTTTCAAGGTCAAAAGTCAAAACTCGTATTTCCTGCCTATATGGCAAGCAGGCTACTCACCTCCAAGGACATTCTTGTAAATCACCTGTTAAACTGCAAGTAATAAAGTTCATATGAAATATGATAATGATGATGATGGAGAAAAAAGTCAAAAAGGACATTAAGAGAGAAAATGATGAATTACCTAACAGAGTTGATGATGAAAGTGACATTCTGTATGAGACCTCAGAATTTATTACAATTAAAGGAACATAAAGAGGGAGGAATAGACTAGATACACAGCATAAAGTAACTTGCTCCGTTTTAATTTGTTTGTTTTTTTTTTAAATCTCGTTCTATTTTTGTCAAAAAAAATTCACATGATATATTTGAAACCACAATAATAAAGAACATTTTGGTACATTCTACAAATCTTTAATTTGAAGTTACGAAATTCAAAAGTTCTTTTTATTTTTTCAAATTTCATATCAAATCAAAATTAGACAAACGTATTGAAAAATCGATATACTTAAGAGTTGTGGTAGGTGAAAGTCTTAACGGTTATAGTTCCTCCATACGAATTTGTAAGTTATTACTCTAATTGTGAGATGTTTCAAGAAAGTTCATACTATTTCAAGAGAGTCTCGAAACAACGATAAAGGATTTTTATTGTTGAATGATTATATTGAAGGATAGAACATAATATAAGGAAAACAAGGGGTTAATTGAGTCTACATTTCACTGCCTCCACTTTTTAAGATCATAACAAACTCAAAGAGCCCTCCTTCTAAACCTATCACCAATAACATGTTATTCATTCCTAAGAATATCAACATGTAACTAACAAAGGATGATGAAATGATGTAACTGAAAACTCTACAAAAAGAAAAAAAAGGACTTAGAATTTACAACAGAGAAGGCTTTGTCTCCAACCCTTATAATGTCTCCGTTCTGCCTTCGCCATTCTTACTGGACTACTGTTCCATTCAGATTGTAAGCTGTTAAGATACGATAAACACAAGGAAAATGTTAGTAAAAACCGACAGCTACTGGAAGTCGATGGGAAAAAGGAGTGTAGTATAAGATGTCGCAAACAATTACACTGGGAAGGCGAAGGATCTGGCACTGGTTGTGCTGCTATCTGACCGAAGAGATATGTTACCCGAATGTGTTATATGCCCTGAGTAAGAAATCAAACCAGATGCAGGTCCAAAACTTGCCTCTCCATTTGCAAAATGACCATGCACACCGAGGGGGATACTACCAGAGTTCTTCTCCTCGAGATTAGCAACATTTGGGGGGTCGGCGTGAATACTGCTATTGCAGGAGTCTACACTATTGGCAAAATGAACTTGAGTAGCAGCTGAAAAGCTGTCAGAACTCCCATCCTTTTGACCGGAGACGGCCTCTAATTTATGGGATTGTTCAGGCAAGTGTTTGTCACTTTTCGCCACGCTGCTACTTAAAGCCAGCTCAGTCAAGTTGAAGTCGCAAGTAATAGCTCCAGATTCCGACTTGCTATTGTTAGAGAAGTTGCTACCTGGTTCATTGTTGTTTGTTCCATCAGCTGCCGAGACTGTGTTTTGGCTGTTGAAAGCTGTTACAAAAGTAGGTATCTGCAATTCAAGAGAAATTGCATTCGCAATCAAGTTTTACCACGGGAATGTATCTGAAAACATGCACATAGAATTATTAACCATATGGTATCTTAGGTGAATTCATAAATATAACATAATCAAACCTGATTAGCCTGCAGTGCTGATTGTTCAGCATCAGAGTTCGATTCCTTAAAATTCTGAATGTCGAATTCTTTTTCTGATATGTTCGTAGCTTTTGCCGTTGTAGTAATCTTCATCACATCCAGAGAAGAATCCTTGTCAGCATCTTTGCTCATATTATCTTCCAAGAAGGGGTTTATACCATTTGGACCAAGTGATTTAGTATCCTCATCTTCTTTAGTTGTATGATGATCAACAGAAATTTTGACGGCATTTTCGACTGATAAATCTTTGGACTCACCGGATGAGACCATTTCACTGTCAACACCTTCCCTTGTGTTTCTAGGCTGATGTTCGTCAACAGCTAGAGAAATAGACGAGTCAGGTTGATGATATTTCCTGCTTTCAGTCACAATTTTATCCATGAGAGGTACACCCTCATCCATGCATATGTCTTTCATAATGTTATAGTAATTCTCTTTGTAGCAAATTGTCGATTCAGGCAATTTGAATTCCAGGACACCCTTATCGGTGTATAAATGAGTGTTTGTACCAAACAACTCTGAAAGAGAGGTAAATTGTGCACTAGAGACCACGGTTTCCTTTTCTTTATCGTCGAAGAAATTCACAATCATAGGGTCCTCAAATTTGGGAATACTCCAGGGGTGATCTCTATCTGCTGTATCACATGCAAAAGGATTTCCATTTCTCTTGCAAGAAGTTAAATTAGACAGGGCTTCGTTCGGATCATCTTTCAGAAGTGAAGCTCTAATTTCATGTTTGTTATTTCTTGAAATATCTTCGAAAAATACAGAGTCATCAAGTTCCTGAACATTCCAAAATTCGCTCCTCTCCTTTTCACACGCCAAAGAGTCTTTAGTGCCATCACGACCATTTGAATCAAGTAGATCTTTCGTTGGCAAGACTAAAGACTTAGAGTCCTTGCAACCATTTGAGTGAGTTAACATTTCATCCGGATTTTCCATCATCATTGCCTTCTATTTAGCATGTTAAGTCACTGTCATTGCATTCAAATGTTTCAGAATCATGCAGAGCTGATACAAACAGATGATCAATTATCACAGACGAGTTTAACTTCTCAATGCAAGAACCAAGTTGAGAGATAGTATATATATATCGAGTCGTGTTTAGATTCCATAACTAGACAAAGGATTTGAACAAAGTCAATGGATGAAACGATAATAAAAAAACATGCATCAGATTAATCCACTGACGAGGTTTAAACCTACGAAAAATGTATCTTAGCAGCAGCGGCAAATTGCAGAAATAAGAGATTAGTACTCACAAGCTTTCAAATAGTACATCAGTGGATCAAATCTTGAGGAATACACACAAGCAGTGAGGTAGATACAGCTCAGAAACCTGCGACAACAGAATTTACAAATATATTTAGGAGGAATTGGCCGTGAATGATTGTAACTTTAGCAACATATTCGAGCTAAATAAATGAAGCAGCAGAAAACAACATAGCATAACAGGGCAAGCCTTCTAGTCATTATAACAAGAAGGCAGCGGCCAAAAATGCACTATAAATCAATCTAACACTGCCTCAATCCCAGACTAATTAGTACGGACGGATATATGAATCCTCTACAACCAACCATACCACTCTATAGCACCACCACCACCACCAACAATAACAACTTACACTAGCATACAAGTCTCTGACCAAATACAATAGGAAGCCCAAAAAAGGAACTAGAATAGCAGTGAACCAGTTTCAAATACGACTGACTATCCATATCAACGGGTAGATCTAATGCATTTTGCGCGCGATAAACATGAGGAACTGTTGAAAATAGTTCAGATCATCTAACATGAGTTCAAGAACAAATCAACTGATTTTCAGTTACAAAGGATTCACACAAACTAAAAATAATCTTTTTTTAAAAAAACCCAACAAAAGTGCATGATGATCTCAATCAAATACAACAACATACCTAACGTAATCTCATAAGTGGGGTCTGGAGAGGCTGTGTGTATGCAGACCTTAGAGAGATTGTTTATCTCAATCAAATATGCCAGAAAATAACAAAAAAAAGAAAAAGCAACTTGCCTCACTTCCTGTACAAAAAACTTCTTTTTTAATGCTTAATAGCCTAAACCATGCTGCTTGGACTCTCCAAAACAGTTGTCGTCCTTGTGTTAGATCCTTCACCATCTCATCGACTTTTTTTGAGAGTCCGAGCAACATAGGCATTAGATCCTAACTTTGTCAATAGATGATGAAAAAGCACATTTCACTTTGAAATTTTTGTACAAAGCTTTTTCTTTTAACGGCTAAAATACAAATCCCATCTTCTAAGTCAAATGACCATTCCCCACCATTTATGTTTTGTCCTTTAGCTCTATTAAATAAATTAGTATTAATCACTTCTAACTAGATCTAATCCTAATTAGTAGCAATAATAATATTTTAATTCACCTCCTCAAAAAAATTAATAAAAAATTACTACTAGAAAACAATGAAAAAGGCCTTACATTCTGGCAGGTTCTTATCAGATCCCAAGAAAATTCACAATCTCATTACCAATAAATAATCTAGTTAGTATTTTAATTTCTTTAATCATATGATTAACCATGTTCACAATATCAAGAAATAAAAATCAAAGAAAATAGCAAGATAAAAACCAATCATAGTTTATATTACTTGGACTTTTCAAAAATATTATCATACCTTATAGAAAATGCATTATTTTTAGATGATCTGACACGAGGTTTTGTGGAAAGATAAGTGGAGAAGGAAAAGGTGAATGAAGATATAAAATCCTAAAATGTGAAATCAACACAAAAATATAGGGGAGAAATGGCAAGAGAAAGTCAGCCGTTTTAATTTTTAAAAGATAGGAAATAAAGAAATAAAATGAATTGAATGTGAAAGAAATATAATTTTTAATTTTGAATAACTGTTTCATTCTTAATCAGGTTTCTCACATTCGAGCCTCGAAAGATATGAAAATTTTTTATTGAGAGCGTCTCCTCAAAATAGATTTGTACTGTGCAATTCAAATTTAATCGGAGCTTCAATCCAAACTTCGGACGAGCCAATGTGTTACTTTCTCTCTCTCTCTAAATGCAATTAATACTCACTTATTTCCTACACACTCTCTACATGTATATACACGTGTCCTCTGCTTGTACATATATTTTTGATTATAGAGGGAAGGTCTAAATTTCTAGATAGTTTAGTGTAGGGTGTTCATCATTTGAATTTGGTTTTATAATTTTAAAAATTGATAATATTTTGATTTTTGTTTAAAGAAATCAAAGAATTAATATATACTTTTGAAAATTTATTGGTATTAGTTAATTGTCAACAGATCAAATGTCGTTATATAGTTTAGCATTAATAATTAAGCTATTGTTATTTTATTAACTATAGTTAAAAATTATGGGAACATGCATTTAAAACCGTGAACGAATAATAGTAGTGACTTATAAATGGAGAGTTGAACAGACAGAAAAATTAAAAAATAATTTTTTTTTACAGAGGTAGGTCAACAATATTTAACTATTGGTTATACATAACATATAAATTAAAAAAAAAAAGTCGCTTACCGGAAAACAGAGTACCGCCGCCGTCCGCCCTGTTGTAAACAGATCACCACCGCCCTCCGCCCTGTTCCGGCGTGTCGTTTGCATAAATCAAATTCTGACTTAGATCCAGAAAATAGTCTTTATCATATATTTATAGTAAGTATAAATAAATTTGGGTGTGGTTTAGAAAATGTTAGAGAATTTTTATTAGTATTTTTTTGGGTGAAAATGAAATAAGAAAAAAGAAGAATGGAATTGGAAGAGCTGACTTTAATTTTTGTATGGAGGGGAGAAGAGAGAGTCAGAAAAGCTGAAATGGGGACTCACTTATTAAAGTGTATACTTTTTGGGTGAGGGTGGAGCTACAAGTCAAGCTAGTATTAAATTTATGGAGTTTTATAATTTTAGTTCAAATATTATATTTATATTACAATATAATAAATATGTAAAAAAAAAACTAATTTTGGAATCTTGGTAAGGTTATTTTAAAATTTAGAACTCGTATGAATTTGTTTGATTGAAAATAAGTTATTTCTGTAATTTTCTCATTAATCAAGCCCTACCAAACGAGCTCTTAAAGTTTAAATCTGGCTTTGCCTTTAATTTGAATGTATTTTCATACATAGATAAGTTAAGAAAAAGTTAATCACATCTTCCTTCTTCTGATTTTACATATCACTCTCAATAGAAATAAACTTAGAATTTTATGATTTATTTGAAGCTAATGTGTATATAATTAAATGAGATACTTTACTCATCTGCATAATGAATACTTGAGAAACACATATAAAATTTTTATAATGTATTTAGACGTTTAGTTATCATTCATTATATTTTGAGTATTCAAATAAAATTTGTAACAAATTTAAAAAGTTGTCGATGAATTCCGTTATTTGTACAACGCTTTTGGTCAGAGAGATTTTATTGCGTCTGTCTAATTCTTTTTTCTCTTACGTTGATAATTTGCCATAAATATATTGTTGTTTTTTATTTATGGGGTATCCTTTTTCTTGTATTATTACATAGTCAATCTGTACATGTAGGTAATTTATTGATGGTTTTTTGGGACCATTTCTATTTCTGTTGTACTGCAAATTTTTCATGATGCCCCCACTTCTTTTCTTCTTTTTCAACTACAATTATTTAACCACTCAATTATATTTTTTATCTAAATATTCGAATTTTTTTTAGTTACACCTACTTGTCAATGCTCGTGAATTTATAACCAAGTGTTTGAGGGATGACAAATGGAGCGGGGCGAGTCGATTATAGGGAAACCTTGTTTAAATTAGGTGAAAATTTTAACACTTTGTGTGAATGGGTGTTACATATTATTTCATAATCTATTGTATTATATTGTATTGTGTTGTATCGTATTGTGTTGTTCTGATAAAATTAGTGTCTGGATAGATTGTATCAATCTCCGTCGTTACATAACGTCATATATCTATAATTTGAAAAGGTAAGGTAAAAAATAAAATAGAATTATTAAATAATAAGTAAAGAAAAAATGATAAAAAAATATTAAGGTAACAACGCAATCACACCAAATCGATCCTTACATAAAATGTCTCTTTTCATCGTTACCTAACAATGAATTTAAACAATACGACACAATATAATTTAAATAACAATCAACCCAAACAGTGTATTTAAACTATCAATACAATATAGTACAACGGGTAACAACCGTCCAAACAAGGTGTAACTCATTTAGTATAACATAATCTAATGTTTTTCATAATGAGGATTCAAGGTTTCATATCTATCTGATTTTCAACTTGTATTTTGAAAATATTAAGCGAATTGTGATTATAATTGTAAACTTGAAGTTGGACCTCTTATTGTGTTGCTTATGCTTATTTTAGGGAAAAACAAAAGATAGAAAATTTGTTTAAATTCACATAAATGCGTGTAGATTAATATTGGAAAAAATATATATTTTTAACTTTCTCTGTCTCTAGCTTTCACTGATTCAACTAATCTAGACGATAACATGAGATGAGCTTAAATGAAGAAAAAAATGAAGTATATTAAGTAAGGATAAAATGGAGAAACACTGTTATCAGTACGTAAAAATGTAGATTACATCATCTAATTTATGACTTCAAGATTATTGTCGTTGTCAATGTAAAACACAATGCATGAAAGTACTAGATAGATCGGGACAAGGGATACATCTGAACTTTCTTTGAAAAATTACACTAAATATATAAAATTAAAATTTCTTTTTATGTAATATCTTTTGAAATCGATATTGCTTCAACCTACTCTACAATTACATCTAATCACAAAAAACGTATGGAAGTTGTTGACCTTTAACAACTTCACCAGTAATAAGTAACTTGCTTAAAATGTTCAGAATCAGCGGAAGTCACCTGGCTTGCCAATTTTAATGTTCTGTGCACCTAGGAATTCAATGATCGCGTTCTTCTGCCAGCTCTTGAAACTCCTGCAACGATATTCAAGTATAACAAAATCGTGTTATTCTAAGTAAACGAAAAAGGAAAAAGAGGACGTTAACAATTAAAATGTTACTGAGATAAACAATGTAATGATGTTTTGTGAGAAGTGTTTACTCCACACTAACCGTTAGGTGTTCTTGATCTTATACTAGCTTCTAATGACATGCTAATTAGAACTTACGGCTTTATCAGAGGTTGGAAGGAAACAATGTATCTCTATTCATCTCTGAAGCCTGCAACGCTCATTATATCCTAGCTACTCGTTTTGATTGTTTTGTACTCAACAGTCGGAAGAAAATTGTTGTACTTCAGTAGTAAACATGATGGGGAGACTAATGACTGGTCAGGAGTGGTAATCTTGTCGTAGTTTCTTTTCTCTTGACAGCTGAAAAGTTTCTGCCAGAAATATTTTACAGAACCCCTAACGTAGGGCTAATAGTGTGGATATATAATAATTAAGGAGGGTTTAAGATTTAAGTGACTAGCTAAGTGATAAAAGCAAGTTCCTGGCAACTGTGTCATCAATGGAATTGTTTGAAGTGTTGGTGAGAGGAGATCAATTGCAACAGAGTTATGGAGAAGCTAGAAAAAGTGCTTGGGCATTGGGCAGCATGTCCCCGATGCACCATTATTGGATGGAGGGGAGTCATTATGATCCTGAAAAAGGACTCTAGACAAAGATTTTATTGTTCTTTCCAGATAACAAGTCATTAGAAAAGCTCAGTCTTTTGTTTAACTTCAAGATTACAACAAAGAAAAAATAGATTTAAATATTCAACTCATTGAGAAGAATGAAGTCTACCTAACATTGAAAATAAATAGCGTATGTAAATGTGCACTCCGATTCTGGAAAACTGCAGCTTCTTCCATTTTAAGATCATATTTTCATTTTCTATCATGATTATTACTCTGTAACAATATGCTCAAATAGATGGTCGTTCAATAAAAGAATGAAGATGGATCACTTGGAAAATTTAAGCTTACTGAGATGGTCACCCTTTGATGCAACATATTTTCAGTCTTAAAATTCCTATCTAGTCGGTTCACCCTGGCTCTAAAAAGTGGTCCTTACGCTCCATAGTGGAAGAGGTAGATTCAGTGAAAGTTCAAGTGATACTAGTGCTGGTTGGGAATTGGTATCTTTCTTTTATTTCTTTCATAGTGTAGAACCAAATATAAAAAAAAAAACCTTTTTTTTTGTTGCAAATGAACTTACTTCTGATCAAGATGTGCCAGAATTTCTCCACCAGGAAAACCTGCTTTAGTAGCATCATATGCTGCTCTAATTGAGTGTTTCCAAGTTCCAGCAATATCTTGTGCATTTACTTTACCTTTTGATGGACCAGGATCTTCCATCGGTAAGGAGTAACCAGAGAGGAGTTGGCCCACCCAACAACCGTCCTTCCTGTGGTGAACGAAAACAAATTAAACCAAACTTATGCTGGAATATAGCTTCTGTTTCATAATGTAGCAACATTGGATTACTTCATGCAGTTGGTGTAAACAAAGCTAAAGAGTCATTAGGTTCTAAAAGAGCAGCTGAAACAAATCAACCATTTTATAATCTGCTCAATAGATAACTTTAAAAGCAAAGTAAGAAGATACAGAAAACAAATCCTTTTAATCAAAGATATAGAGGTAATAAACAATTTAGTAACCAAATTACTTACTTTATCACATCTGTATGGCGTGGCACATAATGTCCTCCACCAATCCCTAGAAGGACTTTGTTATTTGCAGACGTACTGGACGGCAACGAAATGACTTGTCAATTAAGAATAATACAGAAGACATCGTTTACAAACAAATAAAATTAACAGCTAGATAAGATAACCATTCATTCAAACTATAGTCTGTCTAGCTAATCTGAAAGAGTTAATTTATAAGGTGCAAAAATTGTGGACAACAAAACCATAGGACTGGCAGAACAGAGATTAACAGAGTCTGGGTTTACCAAATTCACTCCTGGATCAAAACGAGAACCAGGAAGTGCAAAAGTTGGTTAGCCTCTTGATTATCATGCTGGTCACGTTGGACCATTTTATACTTTAAAAAGAAGGCTTTCTCATGCTCCAAATAGGAGATCATATTCTGCTCTGTTGCAGCCTCATTAACAACATGTGGCTTCTTGCTGAGAACTTCTAAAGTTATAAAGAAGAGCACGACTGCATTAAGCTTGTGAAGGCTATGGGAGAATGAAAAAAAAGGTCTTGAAGAAACCAAAATTCCTTCTTGCTTCATTTTACATGAGAGCAGCTTCAGAAGAAAAGAGTAAACGGATACTCTGAAGATGAGGCTCTAAATTCTAGAAAAAAAACTTAAGTAGGACGCCGGTGCGCATTGGCCCAGGTCGATATTTGATTATGACATATTTTGCAAGTAACTGGAATGAAATGAGCAGGTCGGTAATAGATATATTTTTTTTTATGACAAGGGAAACCCGCAGCCGCTACCTATTGGGTGCGCACAGAATAAAATCCCCGCTCCTATGCAATAACTCGCAAATCACACAGGAGAGGTAACCCGCACTAGGCAATCCCGGTGCGACGAGCTTGACCCAGAAGGCAAACCTGTGGGTCGCATGTTGATGGGAACAGAAGACTAATAAGTTGCAAGGAAAGAACAATAAAAAATTATGAATCCAAATATGAGAACTGAAAAAATAAAATAAGGGAGCTCTGCCTCTGAAATCAATGCTAGCAATAGTAAAAGTAACATAAGGAAGAATGTGGGTTTGCAATATAAATGTGTCCCCAAAACTTCACCTTTGCTGTACTCAGTTTCTTTTCTTTTCTTGGGAGGTGGGGTAAGGATTAGGACGTTGTCGATACACACAGTCAATTCTAACAATTTACTTCGTCAGAGAGAAGAGAATGCTCAGTCAAAAGAAGAGCCTAGGATGTTTGAGGGATATAGGGGAAAAACTTGCAGATGTAAATGATACCTGCTCCAGTTTCCAACAGGAGGACCTCCTCCAAGTCCAAGTCCTTCCCAGACTAACTGTGATACAACATATATGTGTTAGAGAAAATCAAAATACGTAAGCGTTGATGTTTTTGGATAGACCAGACGGATACCATAAGAGAACTAAATAAACCAAAGAAAGTCCTTCGCAGACCAACTAAAGTTGCAAATATAAGACTTCCAAGATAGCAACATCCTTGACCAGTAAAGCAGCCAATAACAAAGCAAAACTCACCAGAGCAACAACTTGAGCAGCATCTGGCCTCCTCCAGTACTCCTCAGTGCTACCTAGATCAAGCAAGTAATTAGTTTCACAAACCACATAGCTGATGAAGTAAGTGATGGAGTAAAACTTGTGCTATTGTTGAAGAAGAGAAAAGAGATAACTAATAGAGAAAAAGGGGACACAATAACTATATAGACTCAGAATTCTAATTGTGCACAAAATTAATGGCATTCCACTCCAAACCACTATAAAAAGGAAAAAAACAAAGAGAAAAGGGTAGAGATGAACAGAGAGAAATCTAAAAACAGAGTTAGTCTATATCAGGCTAAGTATATAAAAGGGATACTATCCTAGAAGCAATAAAATGGACACACAAAAAAAATGAAGCAATCTGGTGCTTGCCTAAGTAGAACTGTAGAAGTCTTGTGAACCTATCTCCTTCAACTATCAAATTGAGTCTTGCATAATTTGGTTATTATTATGTTAGAAAAGCCAAGGAATACCCCAGAAAGAGAAAAAAGAGTGTCTACACTACAGCAAAGAGTTCAATGTGAACCAAGGCAATGGCTTAGTTATCTGCTTTATAACTGACTTACAACCCAATTGGACACCTCTGCTTGCTTAGCATTTAGGAAGATTTACCTTGTTCCCTCATCCTTACATTTCTCTCTGTGAAAACTGCCTGTTCTTAATCTTGTGTTTCTTCCTCTCTATTTGAACACTATGATCTTCTTTCATATTAAAATTATAGAAGGGGAAAGAAAAATAAGCTAATAAGTAATCACTAATCAGTGCTGGTACCATTTTCTTCTACCCAATTTTAGATTTTACTTGAATCATATGTAACTCTGCTGCAATTGGTATAGTAAACTTCTAGATCTCCCTTCTGTTCCATTTATGGCCTGTTTATCTGACAAATGCAGAATTTTGTGGACCCCTTGGAAATTATGGAGCTTTAATTCCACTTAATAAGTGCTATATAACATGAATGCATAAGACATGAAATAGAGCACATTGAACTATTTTTTTTTATGGTGTGAACTCCAATTTTAAGGAGGAACTAAAAGCAAACAAAAAAATAGTACTTCATGAAGCTTACCTATCTCGATAAACATTGTTGGCTTAGTTGTCACGGGTCCATGATGAGTAGCTTCAAAGGTGATCTATACCAGCAAGGAAACGATAGTATTAGTATTCACCCCATATTACATTTCAAGTAGAGGCAAAATGGAAAACAAAAGAAAGAAGTTATTTGGTGAAAATTGCCAGGATTATCTAGCAGAAGAATAATTTTTATAACAGCCATAAAAGTTTGATCATAGAACTGGTATAGAAAACAGCCATACTTCAAATTCGGGAATGAGATTATGAGATTCAGCAATTTTATTCAAAAGAATCATCCATGGCCCCATCCTTGGATTTGGTGGAGCCGCCCACCCTGGCTTCCCTCCTTGTGGTGGAACATCCCCCTCTTTCAAATGTGGCACCCCTAACAAACATTGAACATAATTAGGACCTCATTAAGGTGCTGCAAATATCTAAGTTCCATACATCAAATTTTACCATACTCTCTACCAATTTATAAACATTCTTTCCATGTTAGGAAGCTTCGTCATGTTTGATAACCATTCAAATAATGATATTATCCTAATCAGTTTTTACAACTTCTAAGAATTCAAATACATTTAAATATACTAGTTCTAGAATATTGCTTTTCAGTAATATAATACTCCATCCCTACAAAACTTATATACCACTCTCTTCATTTTGGTGATGTTCAAAATGATTGACACCATTAACTATACTCCTTCCGTTTCAATTTATTTCTCTTACTTTCCTTTTTAGCCCGTTTAAAAAAAAGAATGTCTCTTACCCTTTGTGGCAACTCTTTAGACCACAAGATTAAAGGACATTTTGATACCTTGTACATATCTTTAGTTTAAGACGACAAGATTCAAAAGTCTTCTTTACTTTTTTAAACCCCATGCCAAGTCGAAACCACACAAACAAATTGAAACGGAGGGAGTATTTTCCTTCATTTCTTAAAAAGGTGGTGTTTTGGTGTTTTGCTTGGTATGTCGCACTTAGACTAATCCAGTTATGTAGCTTCTGCATCCTATCAGCACATATAGAGGACAACTCTATTCACCAAACTTAGACAAATGGAATCACCTAGCCTTTTTTTGCCTCTACTGTAATTTGAACTATGTTGTTCCCACCAACTTTATTGAAAGCTAGGTCACACATTATAGTAGTAATATAATACATCAGCACAATTAATTTTCAACACAGTATATACAATCCAACACCCTCATATAAAATGAGACAAGAGATTTACAATTACACAGAGGCAGATGCAGCTTTATAGCAAAATTGCAAACAATTAATATGTCTGAACCCATAAATTTTAAAATATAACAAGTTCAAATGCTAATAACCTTAAAATTGAGCTCATAGAATTTAAATTCTGAATCAACCTCTATTATGCTACATACCAATGGGGTGGATGGTGAGAGCGGGGCGGTTAGACACAGCAGTGTGTTTACTAAGGAAGATAACCTCATCGACCGTCTGACCAGTAGCATTCTCCCAACGTTGATCCAAATCATCTTCTTCAACAATGCCTTTGTCATGCTCCAATAGCCTGACATCGCCATTACTGAAACTTCTGATACACTGATCCAAGGTGGTCCCGGGTTGCCAACCTGGCATAGCTAACAGCTCCTTCGCCGGGCAAATTGATGCCGGATCCACCGTCGTCGCCACCACTAGCTTCACCATTTTCGCCGGCTTTTCTGAGACTGCAGATTCTGTGGGTATTTTCTGTGGGAAATTTGTTCGCAGAGCATTTATATATAGTTTGGATTTAAAAAGATCGACGGTCCTGCTGGCGCCACACTGGCAGTAGTTAGGCGCTTTTTTGCGTGTCAAAATTTAAGACTAAGATTTCCGCATTTAGTATTTGATTTTGATATGTTTTATTTGAATAAAATTTTTTTTATGAAAATATTATCAAAAAGGTAGAAGAGAAGAGAAGGATATTGAAAACATCCCTAATTTCGGTACAAATTATTAATAATCTTAAATACATCCCCGTTATTGCAATATGAGTGATACACTCATAAATTATCATCAAGTTTAGAAGTGTTTCAACACTCTTCTCAACTTTTTATTAAGAGTTTCATGCACTTACAAGATTTTGAAACCACTTGTTATATCATGTGACATATTTAAGATATATCGGAGGTGTATTTAAGTTTCGTTAGATAATTAAAGATGTATTTTTAAGACTGTCAATAGTTTGAGGATAAAACTAATAATTTGCGTCAAGTTCAGGGGTGTTTTCAATATTTCTCTCACCTCTAACTTCAACATGAATTATTAATTTCATTCTGAATTGTTAACAACTTTAAAAATATCCTTTTATTTGATTGATTAAACTTAAATACACACTTAATCTTGCAACATAAATGAAAATACACCCCTAAATTTTTCATGCTTCTACAAAAAATTGAAATTCCTTGCTATGTCATCAACCTAAAGTTAGTCAAAGTAAAACTACCGATAATTTGAAAACAAAGTTAATAATTCTACGAGTTTAAAAAGTATTTTCAATACTCGTAAAAAAGAAACTTAATTAAAAGATGGCAAACATTTTCTCTTTTTTTACGCTGAAGGACACATGTTGTTGTACGCCTCCAAGTTATCTTTCATAGTTATGGCACCAAAACCCCAGCGCATTCGTCACTGTAAGTTCTCACTTCCAACAATAAACCCTAATTCTCTCTTCTCAAGGAATAATAAAGTTTGAATTTTTGGTTCATTTTTTGTTGAATAGTGGTGGGAACAACTTGGCAAAGCGCAATGAAGAAGGCGAGAACAATGAGTACTGAAACTGACACTGAATCATCAATGAAAGATGGCTTCTCTAAATATGCTGATTACCTCAATAACCTGGTTAAGTTTCTTCCTTTTTGGTTTCTTGATCGATTTGTATGTTATTTACTTGTATATGTCTGTGTCGTGATTAAAAGCTGTTTATTTGCGTTTTCCTTAAAATTTGGGTGATTGAAAACTGGTGTTTTTCAGGAGTAAAAAAGCTAGCAATTTAGGGTTTGTGTTCGGTATGAAGGAGAATGTTTACCGGGGGAGGTGTTGTGTGATGGTGGGGATAAGGGCTATGGGGAGGGGTGAAGATGAGGTGCGTTGGAGGGTGGGGAGGAAACAATGGATGTAGAATGTCGGAACTTATTTCCCTGCTGCTTTCATCAGGGAAGTCGTTTTTTATTGGAAAATGTTTTCCTTCATGCCGAGTACACTCTTAGCTGTGATTATTTTTGATACACCTGAGGGTGGACATAATATGGAAAATGTTACTGAAGTAGGCTAGAATTTGAAGAATTCATCGACCTAGAACATGACCAGACGGTGGTACCAGTTCTTGTGTATTTTGGGTATAAACTGGTTAAGTTTGCAAGAACGTTGTGGCTATTGAGACTAGACCTAGAACATGACCAGAGGGTGGTATCTGTTCTTGATAGATTTGTTTGGCAATGTTTAAATGCATGCTTTTTTTAATAGGAGTCCTTTTTACCTTTTGAAACTGTAAAAGAACCCTCTTAACATGTTTTTGATGTTAAGAATACGACTGGTTACCTATAGTTTTCCCCAAATCCCATAGTTTTACAACTTGATATGTAAAATGTGGCTTTCATGTGGTCAAGTTTCCAGGTCTAGTCTCACCAGCCACAACGTTCTTGCAAACTTAATGCAGGAAAATGTAAAAGTATGTTTGTAGAACTTCTGTTGTTTACTACAACCAAATGGTATTGGTATTCAGCTAAGCAGGAGAGAAGTGAACTGGAAATTCTGTAGTCAAATTAAGATCATATGGTTTGGATGGCGAACATTTGAACTTACTATCATGTTTTCAGCTTGTGCCACTTATTTTGAGAGTCAAATATTTTCCCAATCTAAACACCATATAGCGATGCAAAAATTTGTGCTTTATTGAATGGATGGCTCTGTTCACCTATCAAAAACCAGAAAAAAGGAAGATTATTTACTTTTGATAATTTTAGAGAGAAGGAAGTTTATTTGTGAAAAGATGAATGTATTTTCTATGTACCTACCGCTGATTTTGCAGTTATACATATCCAGATGACTCTCTTGTCAAAACTAGAGAAGACATGTCTGAGTATGTGCAGAAAGTCAAGATGATATGTATTCTTTTGTTTCATTTTTGCTATGTAGAGGAGATTGAGTCACTAGTTGATATGATAGGTTCCTTGTGAAGCTGTAGTCCTAAGCATGGTTGGGTTTTTGTAATTGTAGATAGCACTGTTATGGTGCATATCTAATACATATTTATATATATACATGTTAATTGTTACCAGTTTCAAAAAAAACATGTCTGAGTATGTTCATGCTTGAAGAGATAAATCTCTGTTTCAAATTCAAGTTCTAGTTTGAAAAGAGAAAGTTCTTGAGTGAGGATTGATGGCATAGAACACTTGCACAAATTATTCTTGCTAGTTTCTGAATAAGTTCTTATGTTAGCTGCTTATAGCTTTAAACAAATTGATGATGGAGAAAAGTCACTTTTGAGTATAGAAGAATCAAAATTCACATGGAATTGTGATATATGAATACTGTTTGTGTATGATGCAGAACGATAAGCGAGAAAGGGTGGTGAAAGCCAGTCGTGATATTACTATGAACAGCAAGAAGGTCATTTTTCAAGTGCACAGGTATCAAATCTGTCGCTGCCCATGAATTTTCTTGTGGAGCTGGTGGTGCACTATTTTTCTCTTTTATGCTTCTTGTTGTATCATATATGCGCTGTGCAGATGGTTGTATGTGGTCTTCAGTATACCTGGGTCCTGGATCTATGCATTGCTGCTGTAATCATTTTTCTCGCACATTCTTGCTAATGTATGGCTTGAAATCTTATCATCTTCAAGGGAGTTATCCACATGAACAACATGTTTGAAACTGATGCTCGTGTCTCAATGTGTATGTAGTATGCCAGTACCAGCACAGTTTCTATTTGTGCTTATTTAATCTATGCAGTCAAAACATGTCAAATGTTGGATAGCTATTTATCTTCATCTGCTCCACTTTGTTGAATTTTATGTAAGGTGAAAGATTATCTTAGTTTTTTGTTCTTCCCTTCTTCACTAACAGAATGAGCAAGCAGAACAAAGAGGAAGTTCTGGATAAAGCAGTAAAAGATCTGGCAGCTGTGACTGATCAATATTTGTCCCGGCTAGTTAAGGAACTGCAAGGGACTGATTTCTGGAAGCTAAGACGAGCATATTCTCCTGGGGTGAGTCAGTTGGTCTTATTTTGCTTCTAAAGACTTAGAAATATCCTAATTTGACTTGGCTTCTGTGCTCTTCCAACTTGTAGGTTCAAGAATATGTTGAAGCTGCAACACTTTGTAATTTCTGCAAGACAGGGACTCTATTAACTCTTGATGAGATGAATGCGACCTTGCTCCCATTAAGTGATCCTTCTGTTGAACCCTTGCAGATTAACATCTTAGACTATATCTTAGGGGTAAGCGTCTCATCTGTTTGTATTTTTCAAGTTAAGGAATGCTAAGAAATATTGCCATATTGCTAACTTTTCCACTTTAGCTTGCGGACTTGACAGGAGAATTAATGAGGTTAGCAATCGGTCGAATTTCAGAAGGGGAACTTGATTTTGCAGAGAAGATCTGCAGTTTTGTGCGTGAAATTTACAGGAACCTTACTCTTATTGCCCCGGAGATGGATGATAGTTCAGACATGAAACAGAAAATGGAAACAATGCTCCAGAGTGTGATGAAGATAGAAAATGGTATAGTCTTCAGCTGTTGTCTACGACCAATCTCTTTCTCTTTGTACCTTAGTTCTAACCTAACTACTTAAATACTGCTTTAGGACAGTGTAAACACAACTGTTTTTAAGCAATTCTGTCAGGCAGTAATCTTTTTGTTTTCAGTCTCAGGGGTTTGTTCATTTCAAATTGTGTATATTCATAAGTTTTTTCTTATCAGTAATATGTTCAAAAGCTTTTAATTGGATGCACAGGAAAGAAATCGTTATCCAAAATTTGTATGTGCTCTGGCTACCGAATAATTTAAATCATTCTCGTGTGTGGTTCACCTTGGTGTTCCATGTATAATAACTGTAATTTAAGTTCTCATTCAATGTTTGACACTTTGACTAATTACAATTGAGTAATATATTCAATTATTTTGTTGCACTAGGTAGTCGGGTATATTCAGGTTCCATCTGGAACCTGTAAAGGAGACTTGATATTCTGGTGTTTCCTGCAGCTTTTAGTGGATATTTTACCTTTCATAAAGCATCCTATTTTAAAACAATATGTTTGCGTTTAATTTATTGTTTTAGTTTGAGCTTGTGCAGTCAATATCTGCATTTAGTTGTGGACGAAGTGGAAATAGTTAGTTACTAGTAACTGAATCTGGAAAAAACTCGAGGCGTATCTCTTATGCAACTGATTGTTCTGCAGCTTGTTTTAGTGTTCATGTAAGAGGATCGGAGTATATTCCCCTTCTTGGATCTGCTGACACCAGTTATCCACTGTTGGGCATGCCAGACATTGAATGAAGAAGTAATTATCTACTTTGTTAAGAGTGTTTATAGAAGTTATTATGCCTTGTACTAATTTAATTATGCTGCAATTTCTTATTGAAGGCAGAAAGATAAGTTTTTGTTTGCTGTTGAAGTTGTTGATGCAGCTCTCCCAGCCTGCATATGCACACGGTGCAGAGCGTCTTTGTAGGGTGCTTTTGCAAGGTACCTGGGTGCAACGATTTGCGTCTTTGTAGTAGAAATGACAGATTTTGTAATTACTCCAGTCCTACTGAACTTTGTAGCGGAGATTGTATAGCTTACAAGTACTCTATTTCTTCCTACTGATCTACAAGATGGATACCTTATTCGCGAAATGGTTGGCAGAGTGTTTTCTAAGATGATTTTAGACTAGTATACACTCTTTATTTACCCAGAAGGTATTCTGAATCAATGTTTTTTCTGTTGTTATTATTGTATTTCATAGCTTTGAAACTTGCATCTTCTTTCTGCCTTATAGAAAAAAAGAGGATATATGTTCATTATTTTTTGGCTTGATACACAGTCAACCCCTTAAACAGCAACATCATACTCAATGAAACTTCACAAGTGGAGTTTGGTTAAGGTAGAATGTACACAGACCTTGTCACTGTTTCGTGGAGGTAGATAAACTACCCTCGGTTCAAGTGAAGAGGCAACCCCATAAACTTGTTAGGATATTATTCCCTTTAGACACTTGAACTAGGTCTTATTTCAATTTAACACCTCCTAATAAAGTGTTTCAATTGGATACTTGAAATTCAAATTTTGAAGAAAAAAACATATATTGATTTTTACATATTCACTTTAGCATATCAAGATAAACATAATTCTCTTAATCATTTCTTTGAAATTATATATCAATTAATATGCATGGTATAGTAAAACATATACTTCATGAGCATGAATGGAGTGAGTATAAATAATAAATTCTTAGCCTTTAACCCAAAAGAAAAAGGAAGATTTGTTGGGAATGTAATTAAACTGTTATATTGTGGCTAGGTTTCATAGCTATCCCTAAGTAGCTGTACATTTATCTTGGAAATGTAATAAGTAGTAATAATATGCAAAATCAGAAAGAAGAAAGAAAATAGCGACCATAAATTTCCATAGCTAAAAAACAAAAATATCATGCTTCTCTTATTTAGCTACAGATTAGCTATAAATTACCCAAATAAAATTCAATTAACTAGGGGCTATTTAGCAATGAATTAGTTGGGAATTATCGACAAATTTCTGAACTAATTCCATATTTTCTAGTAATGATAGTAATAGTAATGTAATCAAATTTATAGTTTCAAATTAATAAAATTAACTTAGTAAATACACTCTTAATAAAAGCTTTGTTAAAGATTAATTGTGTCAAATCAACATAAATCAAGTAATATGAAACGAAGCTATACATAGATTTTAAAAAAAATCTAACAGGAAAAGTCACTACTCATCATTCATATCTAGAAGCTAGAACTACTAAGACAAGCAAGTCTATATAGCAAAACAAATAAATAAATACTGTATAAATGAGCAAGTAGAATAAACCCTACAAGAAACAATTTCTTAGGGAAAAACAGAAGATACTCTCTCCGTTCTAATTTATTCGATGTTGTTTAGAATGAAATTTAAGAAAAAAAGACTATTAAAATATGTGACTGTAGTATCTCATTAAGAGTAAAATAAACAGTTAAGTGAAATTGTTACTCCCTCCGTATAAAAAAGAATGATCTACTTTTCTTTTTCGCCTGTTTAAAATACAATGAAACCTTTCCTTTTTTGACAATACTATAATTTTAATTTTCCACGTGACATGCATGTTAACGCCACAAGATTAAAGAACATTTTAGTACTTTTGACATAACTTTAATTCAAGATTACAAGATTGAAAAATCTTCTTTATTTTCTTAAATTTCGTGTCAAGTCAAACTAGGTCATTCTTTTTTAAACGGAGAGTACTAAATATGAAAATATGTCTTTTGTCAAAGACTAACTACTTCCTCCGTCCCATTTTATTTGAGTTAGTTTGACTCAACACGGAGTTTAAGAAAGAAAGACTTGTGAAACATGTGATCTAAACTAAGTGATAAATATTTGTGTGACTATAAATCATTTCATTAAGGGTAAAATAAATATTTTAAAGTTAAATTACTACTTAACATAGAAATGTGCCATTTTTTTTATACCGATGACTACACAGAAAAGTAAGTCATTAGACAGATTAAAAAGAAACTTCAGCATTGTGTGAGAAAGTAATCAAAGGAACTTCAGCATCACAAAACACATAGATTTCTTGAGCTTTCTTCACCAAATTAAACCAACTCTTCTTTAATTTTTAATAATTTACCTAAAAATAGAAACCCTGAACTTGTTGTTTACCTCACACAAAGGAATTAACCCTTGGTACCACCTTCTTTTCTATTACAACAAAAAATGAACAAAAACCCATTTTTGTGAAATGTAAAAGAACAAACTACCACTCAGTACTTATTCATGTTTGACTTGACACTCTGCTTAAAAAAAAACACTAATTTTATCACGTCTAATTATTATATAAGCAATCTAATTATTAGAAATTAAACGAATAACACTTAATAAAAAGGTTTTTAAGTGTATATAAATATGTTAATGAGTTACACATGAGTTAGCTAAAATATATATTCTCCCTAGACGAGCTAGTAATTATCACAAGGTTACTAAAACAGGCTAACTTATTATACGTAAATGGCCTAATTATTAATCTATTAGAGATAAGTCCATCCTTGTCATTAGCAAGTTACATAAAATAATAAATTAGTGAACAAAGAGTGACATGAAAATGGAGAGGAATATTAGGTTAAGAAAGAAAATGAGAGGTTGTCTGAAAAAGCAAGTACATGATAATAAAAGGATAAGACATGATATGGGAGGTGACAATGATAACCACAATATATAACTAATGTTATGTGTTTAAGGATTTGTTGTCTAGTATTGATTGGCTACACAACTATTTCCTTTAATACATGTTGGATATACTATGAACCCTAACAGTTATTACACAAGTTTTAGTACAATATGTTAACTCTAGTTAGCTCACTCAAATATCTACTCTTTATACATCTTTAATTTGTGCCTTTAACTTTTCCAGGGCTATGGACATCATTATTATATTTTCATATTCTCTCTTGACAAAGTCTAGTTCTTTTTTTCCTATGATATTCCTAACGGAATTTTCTCCATATTTAGGGATCGAACTCGAGACCTTTAATTAAGAATGAAGTAGTTTCACCACTCACCACAACTCATGTTGATCTAATTCTTTCTTTTAGTTTCTTGACAAAGTCTAGTTCTTTCTTCTCATTTGGTGTCTGGAGTCCATATTGAAGCGCTAATTAAATCTGAATCGTGATGCAGAGTCCATTCAAGAGTGGCACTTCAAACAACATTTTGCCCATACCCCAAGACTCGAACTTGAAACCTCTGATTAAGAATAAAACAGTTATGATCGATCAGTCCACCACAACGTTTTTTTCCCCCTATGATCTAGTTCGTTCTTTTATGTTGAAACAATAATCACTCAGATGAATTATTATCAAAGAAAAATAAGCACAAAACTATCTTCTTATTTTGGTTATCTCAATCTTTATATCCTAGAACCACATATAAATTCAACCGTACTGATTTAAGGGTAAACAACCATATATGGTCAATTAAACATGACCTTTGAATTTTTTGGTTGTTGCATCAACAATAATGTAGTAGAGGCTCAAGCTATAAACTATGGTCACAATAAGGTTAGTAAGTGCATCTACTTGCATTAATTCCATAAGAATTTAAGTACTAAAACAAGAAATAAAATAGATAATGTAGTCCGATCCGTTCAGTGACATCAAATAAAATTGAAACGATATAGAGAAGATTAGTATGTCACGCACAAGTCGAGAAATGGTCCAAAATAGAAAATGTATGTTTGACTTATTACATGACATATATATCATTATAGTTTGCATACACAATAGTTTACTAAACATGCAAGCTAATTAGTCTTTTGAAACACTAAAAACTCAACTTGTATGTATGAAAGAAATAACATTTATTGGTTCTTTCCAATCTCAAACTTTCATCAACTTAATTGCTTGTAAAAGGTAAGAGAACTTGTTTCTCATTCAAAGCATCCATCCAGGTAAAATTCCAGTAGCATTCTGAGTTGATGGTTCTATATTATCCAATGGAGCCAGATTGTACCTGTAACTTCAGATTCTGAATTCGCCTCTACAACTTACAAGATGGCTCATCACTTCAATAAATACACAAAGAAATTAATTGGAATGTATCTATTACTTCAGGTTCTAAAAGCGCCTCTAAACTTACCACATAACTCACTTCAATAAATATACAAAAAAAATTGATTTGAATGTATCTATTACTTCAGATTCTGAATTCGCCTATGGACTTCCAACATGACTCACTTTAATAGACACACAAAGAAATAATTTTGAATGTATGTATTACTTTAGGTTCTGAATTCATCTCACTTACAACATGACTCACTTCAAAATACACAAAGAAATTGATTTGGATGTATCTATTACTTTAGTTCGCCTGTAGAACTTACATGACTCACTTTGATAAATACACAAAGAAAGATATTAATTTGAATGCATCTATTACTTTAGATTATGAATTTGCCTCTAGACTTACAACATGACTCACTTCAATATACACAAAGAAATTAATTTGAATGTATCTATTAGTTATTACTTTAGATTCTGAATTCGCCTCTAGACTAACAATATGACTCACTTCAATAAACACACAAAAGAAATTAATTTGAACGTATCTATTACTTTAGATTCTGAATTCATCTCTAGACTTACGACATGACTCACTTCGATTAATATACAAAGAAATTAATTTGAATGTATCTATTACTTTAGATTCTGAATTCGCCTCTCAGCGTCTCAATTCAATGGTTCAATTTAAAATGTTGCAAAAAATGTGCTATTTAAAGAAAAAAAAACATAAAATTATAAATTACCTGTTTGGCACTATATTAGCATTGCATTGTAAAGGCTGAAAGAACCCCTCTGACTGAGCAGGTTGTTGTCTGAATTGTATATTTTGCTCTCCAGTAGTATGCCAATGTGCTTGGTGGGCTACAGAGTTTTCTTCCAACTATCATAAGCATTTCATAAAGAAATTAATAACTGTCAATCGAATCCAGAAAACTATGTAAAAAGTACGATAAGTTATAACAATTGACAATTTAAAATATTTAAAATACATATAAACATATGACATCAAAGAAAACCACATATGAATCTCAAAATCCAAAATGGAGAACAAATGAGTCAGATACCATAAAACAAAGATTAAGGGTGTGTTCGGTATAAAAAAAAATATTTTCCATGAAAAATGTTCTTGGAAAATATTTTTTAGAAAAAATAAGTAGGTTTTTACTTGTTTTCTTATATTATGTACATAAACAAAAAATATTATTCTTAAAACATTTTTACATAATCTAAGCAAATACTATAAGAGGTGGTGATGGTGGGTAGGGGTGTGGGGTGGTGGGGATGGGATGGGGACTACAAAGGTGGAGTGAAGATGAGGTGTGTTGAAGGATCAGAAGGATACCATCAATGTGAAATGTTGTCACTTGTGGAACTTATTTTCCTACTTTCACTGGCAAAGTCATTTTTCTCATTTTAAAAGAACTTACTTTCATAGAAAAGATATTTTCCCAAAATTTAGATCAACCAAAATGAGTGCTTTCTGGATTTGTACCTTTGTCTTCAAGGATCTGTTGATTTCAAGAAGAGATTGTTCCTATAGAAAAAGCAAAAAAGAACACATACAATGTCACATGAGCAATTCATTTAATTGTCAACTTAGGGGATTATACAAATACATACCTTTTGTTGAAGATCAGAAAGTTGATCAAGCATGTTTTGTGTCTGAAACATGTTCAAGGAGTTGGTTAAAAACTTCTTTAGCAAATCATGCAGGCAACTATTTACCCTTTTTAAAAATTATTATTTAATTATTTATAATTAGCATATAAGTTGTAAAAGAGAGAAGGTAGGAAAAGGTAAGATCTTGTTACAAGATAGATATATATGTATGTTCTTGATAGTGTACAAAGATATAGATAAATATCAGATCTTTAGGATTTCCTCTTCAAGTCGTTCCTTAGTTAGCTTGTAATGTTACTGTATTTACACATATTTACCTATTGAATAATACACAAGTTACAATGATACATGCACTTGGAAATTTTGACCTTCCTTCAGTTTCGAAAAAATATTTTCAGTTTCAAAAAATCTTGACCTTCCTATTGTTTCCTATGATCAGTTATCTCATGCATCTAGATCTTTGATTGCATCTCTAGACTCTATGTCTGTACCCAAAAATGTTAAGGAGGCTTTGATCATTCTAAATGGTTTGAAGCAATGCTTGAGGAAATACATGTGTTAGAGGATAACCACACGTAGTAAAATTTCTCCCTAGTGGAAAGAAAGAAGTGGGTCTTCGTGGTCAAAGTTGTTTTAGAAGGTCCTGTGACAAGACTTAAGGCTAGACTTGTTGCCAATGAATATGCTTAGACTTAAGGGATGGCTTACTCAAACATCTTCTTCCCGGTTGTCAAACTCACTACTGTTTGCTTGTTCATTTCTCTAGTTGTTTATGAGAATTCTCCTTTGCATCAGTTAAACATTAAAAATGCATTCCTTCATGGCGGTCTCTACGGAGAGGTTAATAAGAAACAACCACCTAATGTTGTTGCTCAGGGGGAGTATGAAAAAGTTTGTCACTTGAAGTAGTTCTTGTATGGCTTGAAACAAAGTCCTCGTGCTTAGTTTGAAAATTTTAGTAAGGTACGTAATTCAGGAGTTTGGACTAAAAAGAACACAAATATGATCATTCAATCTTCTGCAGGCAATTTGTGGGTGGAACTATTGTCCTTGTTGTAAATGTCGATAACATTATCATTACAAAAAATGATTTTGTAGGAATCTCTTTTATCAAGTCTTTCTTACATACTAAGTTTCATTTAAAAACTTGAGACAACTGAAATACTTCTTGATAGTAGAAGTATCTAGAAACAAGAAGAAGTATTTTTCTATCTTAGAAAAAAATTATTCTTAGCCTAGTGGAAGACATCTATTTTGTGATTTTTTGGATGATTAAGTTATTTCTTGGAGTTCAATGGAACAATTCATTGTTACTCTCTCAACTTGTGAAGTAGAATAGTAATATACGTGTGTCATGCTATTTGATTGAGAAGATTATTGAGTAAGTTTATTTTGCCACAAATTGAAGCCATATCAAGTTGTGTTAACAACAAAAACTCGCTCAAACACTTGTCAAGAATTGAATGTATCATGATCAAAGCAATATAAACATAAGGTACTTTCATCAAAGAATGCATTGTCAAAAAGAAAATAGAATTCAAGTATGTAAAATCTTAAGATCAACTTGCAGATACCTTTACAAAGATCCTAAAAATTGAAAATTTTCAAAGATTGAACTCGAGTTAAAATGAAGAAGAAAAATTAAAATTAAGGAGAAGATTTGTGGGATCAATAAAGAAAATAGTTGGCAACAAGTTGCCATAACAAATTGCAAGAGGCCATAACATGTTTACACATGTAATTTGCAAGTTGTTGAAGCAATCATTAACTCCTATAAATAGGAGCTTTGTTTGTTCAATTCAAATATACCAGAGCTTAGAGAGAGTAATTCACGGATTATTTATAATTCGTGAGTAACATTATAATGAGTTGTGTGAAATAAAAGAAAGTATTTTAAGGTTTAGTAGTTTTTTTGACACTATCAAGTTATAATAAGTAATTGTTATATTACTCCATTTGGATATTATATTTTATCCCATTAAAAAATTTAATATTGTTGTTACTCGACCATGGGCCTTTCACGATTTTGACCTGTCTCGGATCGGGGAAGACGTTCTTCAAGACAGGACATACGGTACAGAAAGGATCATCTAAAGATCTTGTTTGTTATTACTCTCTTTTTATTACTATTTAACATGAATATTATTTATAGGTAGGTTTTATCATTTTCCAACATACCTTTCATAAAATTATATATATTACACCAAATAGGGCAAAAACAAGTGTATTTTGTTTATATATAAATTGTTGAACCCGTTAACACGAGGTTAGATATTAGTGTACTTGCAAAGAGGGTTTAACGTCTCAAGTTCAAATTTCAAGTCTGACATTCTATAATATAATATTGCTTGAATTTTCTTTGCAGAAATTTCTAATTCCACCACTGAATTGTCATCGAACATTAGGAGCAAGACTTATGAATATCTGAAAGCCTAAAATTGACAAATACATTATAACCTATAAGGTGCATAGAACATACCCTTCTTGATCTTATTTGCCTCAAAGATGAATCCAGCTGACGCTCAAGCTGTTCCAAATCTTTTGTGTTTAATTGACTTAAGTCCTCTCCAAGTATATGCCTTAAAGATTAAGAATAAGTAAATCCAATGTTATTAAGAATTAGGGTAGAAGAATAATATATTGAAGACACAAATAACATATTGACAAGCCGTCCTTTAATTTATTTCACGGGATTTTATCTAAACATCCTGAACCTGTTCAAACAAACGCATGATTGAACATGTCCATGCATGTTCAAAATACTAGTTCTAAACCGGTTCAGGTGTTTAGATGAAACCCCACGAAGTAAAAATGGACCGTTAATCAAAATGGGACAAGTAAAAGTGCCTTTCAAACAAATAATGTATCACCTTTGAGACTGTTGTAGCACTTCAACTCTTGCTTTCAGCTTCATATACTCTTGGTAGTTATTCTATTCCATAATAACACTAATAAGTTAGAATGAATATAGAGTGCTTGGCATTAGTTATCAATATCAACTAATTAATTATTTACGAAGAAAATAAGACAGATAACCTGTTATAAAAAGGTTAAATTACATTGATACTGTCAGAGTATATAAGTTAAATTTATCATTTAAGTACGAAGTAAATTGCGATTCTGAGGAAGATGAAGGAACCTGTGAATCCATTGAAGACTGGCCAGTTTCAAGGTCACCATAGCTGCATCTATGGTATCTCTCCAGTGTATCAGACATACTAGGAAAAAAAGACAAGTTGCACAAAAGTGACAATTTGATTTAGAGGAATCTTCAACTTATTAAAGGATCATACTTTATTTACTCTTTGACAAGAATTGTAATTATTACTAGTTTTTTTAATCATGTTACAAGTACAACAATACTAGTAACTTATCAGTGTGATCTCATAAGTGGGGTTTGAGGAGGATGGGGTGTACGTAAACCTTATACCTACCTTGTGAGAGGTAATCTAGAGGTTGTTTTCGATAGACTCTTTCAGCTTATGAAAAGTGATTTCAAAACTAGGTTTAGCCAATACAAGAGTAAAAACTATGGTGAAAATACGATAGACAAGAAAGTCCATGAAGTAAAAATAGTACAAACAACCCAAGTAAAAGAAACAACAGTAATAATACAATAAACAAAGAGATAATAATAATAATGATATTGATGATAATTAGAACTATGTACTTCCATGTGTTTTTTTTTAAAATCTAGAATCAGTAATATATCATGTCATATCTAATCACCTTACAAGTTATAAAACCCAAATAATAAAACTACAAAGGAAAACTAATGCACAACCATAAAATATATATATATAGGTGCTTTATCTAACTCTTAACTAGGACCATAGGTAGAGCATAATGCTTAATGCATGCTTGGTTTTCTCTATTATTACATATTGCCTTATAAGTACTTTAGTCCACGGTTGCCTTCTTTTTACTTTAATATGGTATTAGAACAGATAATTAGTTATAAGTCTCAACGTTATTTATTATAATTATCTAATAAATAACTTGATAGTGTAAAAAAACTATATTATTAATGCCTAGAGGTTACATAAACCAATATTATTTCTACTATGTTATTTGATCTTGATTATGTTTTTTAAAATTGTTAGTTATTATAACTTAGAATACTCGAGTCACATAAATTGAAACAAAAGGAGTATGCAGAAAATGAAGAGTAAATGATAAATTTGTCAGTTCAAGAACATTAGTGTCAAAATTAGATGAAAGGCAAGTCCTTAACTTTAAGAAAAAGACGATTTAGATGGTCATTCAATTAATAGGATTGTTATATGAAAAATTAACATTATTTCTTGATTTCAATATAATTTTCTTGGATAATAACTATTAATTGAGTGATTATTCAAACAAAAATGATCAACTGCAAAAACTACTCCAATCCGCAATACAGAATTTTCTATATGAATTGAGCTTAAATGAAAAGTTGAGGATTCATATTGTCAATTCCGACTTGATATAAAGTTAGTGTTATTTGTTGCCATATATAATCAAATCAAATTCTTTTTCAAAGTTTTTTGTTGTTTTCAAAAACTAAGATAAGAATTCAAGCAGCTTTAATTCAATTCATATTATAAAACTTCTTTTTGTTTCATGTGTCTGTACTTGAAGAACATATAAAGTGAGGATATTTTATTTTAAATTTATTTATTTGTTTGTTTAAAATAAAAAGAAGAAAAAATGAAGGTGGAACATCAAATCATAACAAAAGTTAGATCATAAAATGAACTTTGTTTTAACAATTTTAATGTACAAGAAAACCTAGATCTAATCAAATGAAAATTTGATTATTCACCCTTAATAAATGTACTAAAAACTCTATTCTCACTCAGATCTATAAACATCAATACTCAAAAACAAATAAAAATCAACAACAATTTTTTTAAAAAAAGATAACAAAATCATAATGCACATAAACATCCGTTTGACCATAGATTTTGCAATTGAAACTCAAAGTTGTAATATTTGGAACTAATTTAAAGTTTTGCAAGTGGAAATGAAATTTAAGATATTTAAAGATTAAATTTCGTGGTTAAACATATACAATTTTTCAAAAATCTATAAAACATAAACGTGAAGCTTAAATGGAGCGATATCGATCGACATTAAAAACATATAAATATTACCTAGAGGTACTGCAAAATTCATAGAGCTTGCCACGATTAGAGAAAATGATAAGAGCAACTTCAGCTTCACACAAAATAGAAAGCTCATAAGCTTTTTTGAGTAATCCATTTCTTCTCTTAGCAAAAGTAACTTGCCTGTTTATCTTGTTTTCTATTCTCTTCAATTCTACCTTACCTCTTCCCATTATAATATTATAAAATATAGTTTCAAAATCTAATATTTTAATCTCAAAAACTAGTCATGTGTGTGTTTTTTTTTATAAAAGCCTATGTATAGTAGGATATTGATAGTGTAGTTATGGTTTTGGTTCTTCTTTTTTCTGTCTTTTTATTCTTAGGGTAATAGTAAATAGCTTTGTGGGGTCATGGGGTTTCCTAATATTACAACATTGTATCTATATTGCTTATATTATTTCGTTTGATGTGATATGTGATGTATAAGGTATAATAATTTCAAGATAAAATGCAGAGTTATTTTATCGTGTGTTTAGTTGGAGGAATTATGTAGTAATTTTTAGATTATTTCTCCTACAATTTATATTTTAGTGACGGAATATGTCATTTCATATACATAGTGAAATAATAACTTATTCTGAAATAATTTATTCTAAGATAATTAATTCTAAAATAATTTATTCACGGCCAAACTACCCTTATAAATATCACTTTAAACATTGTAAATAATGCATTTTTGGTAATACTGCAAACTGCTTTTGTTATTTCTTCTGCTTGTGTCCCTTGTCTCTCTATAATTAACACTCCCTCCGTCTCTAATTACTTGTTCATTTTTGGATTGACACACCTATTAAGAAAACACTTATTGACATAGTGAGTTTATCATTTTATCCTTATTAATTATGAAGTGGATGAATTAAAAATTTAATATTTTCAAAAAGCTTTACCTTTTTCAAAGTAATTAATTGAGGGTATAATAGGAAATTTTTTTGTCCTTTCTTGATTTGTCAAAATGGACAAATAATTAGGAACAACTACAAAAAGGAAAAAAGGGCAAGTAAATAGGGACAGGAGGAGTATATAAGTAAAATATGTTTTGGTGTTTAGGGCAAAAAAAAAAAAAAGACAAGTCAATACTATTTAGTATTATTATTTTTCAGGATAAAATGCAGAGTTATTTTATCGTATGATTAGTTGGAGGTATTATGTAGTAATTCTTAGATTATTACTCTTACCATTTGTGTTTTAGTGATGAAATACATTATCTCATATATATAGTGAAATAATAACTTATTCATGAAATGATTTATTCTAAGATAATTAATTCTAAAATAATTTATTCACGACCAAACAATCCTTATAAATATCACTTTAAACATTGTAAATATTGCATTTTTGGTAATGCTGGAAACTGCTTTTGTTATTTCTTCTGCTTGTGTCCCTTGTCTCTCTATAATTAATATATAAGTAAAATATGTTTTGGTGTTTAGGGCAAAAAAAAAGGACAAGTCAATACTATTTAGTATTATTATTTTTGGTTTCTCACCAACTAACCTTTTAATATCAAGTTTTTGCCCCTATTTGGGGGTGGTATTTAATTTGTATCAAATTACATATTAAATCAAAGGAGACATAAGTTTTAGAATTTTTTTTTCCATATAAGTTGTGTAGTATCTAGTTTGATGGGAAGACTTAAGTTAAAAGATTTTTTGCCTTATTCGGTTCTGTAGGAATTAAGCGGGCATAATTTGGTATGCCTTGTAACACAGAACATGTGTTATATTATGATATAAATATTAATTTTTTTCCTTGTAGAATTTGTTTTAAATTTTTTTTGATGCTAGGGGTATTTTAAGTCACTTTTTTTTTATTACTTAAAGGACAAAAGTTAAAGATCACCAACTTAAGAGTCAAAAATTTAAAACCACCCCAAAATGGGGCAATCGTGCGAATAACCCTTTTAATATTTGTATTAGGGCCTCGACTAATTTCAATTCTAGTCATGTGTGACTCGTTTAAATGGGAAACACTCTATAACAAATGTTTATCCATACCAAGTAAGAATTCAAAACTCTAATTAAAAATAAAAAAATCATATTTATCTCATCACAGTCTTTATCGATAATACTTTTACTAATATCTTTATGTTATCTCTAGAATTTGATTGGTGGCTGTCAAGTCTAACCCAAACTTTAGATTTTTAAGCAAGTTGAGGTGTAGAGCACTGAGGAGTGGGCATGTACTCTTGTTTTGAGCAAATATGCCCCAATTTGATTTGAAGTTCTCAACAATGGTATCTTTTTAGGCCCTTTTTGGCTAGCTATGAGTTTTTGGTCGTGATTTGAAGTCAGATTGATTTGAAATTAAAATTAAAATTAAATTTAATTTGAAAATGTAAATTGGATTTCAAAAGTAATATTATTTTATCGAAAACCACATAATTCGTTGAAAATTCTATTAAAATATTACGAAATTTTTAATTATGTATTCTTAGTACAATTTTTTAAATGAATAAATCATAATTCATAAATAAGGTATCGAAATATAATGAATCAATAACATATCTTCGTATTTTATTTATAAATAAATATTTGTAATTACATTTTATTAGAAAGTTCCAAATTCACATAATTTCACACACTACTAGAAATAAAGATTTTTCGCACTGATCAAAGAGATTTTAATCAAGTCCCACATTTCCATTTTAATGGAAACTGTGAGACATATTATGAAAGGTTGTAGGTATTTATATCCTTTACTGGGATTGGGGAGTGTTTTAAAAGACCTTTATATGGATATACATTATTAGCCCCTTATATTGGAAATATTATGTCTACAAAATTCAAAAGTTAGCTCATGACTTAAAAAAATGTTCAAACTATATAAGTACTATAGAGATCACACATTTCTCCTAGCTAGGACTGGACATATAGTGCGTGGACAATTTTAATATGGAAATGGAATGAACCGTGCATTAATATCATGTAAGGAAATAATTTTGTGTCTAACTCAAATCTAAAAGCGAACTTAATTATAAGGAAAAGATTGTTCAGATCATATTAAAGTAAATACCATTTCTTAAACCACCGAAATGAGACTCTTCACAAAATTATATACACACTAGGCAATATAAATATCTTTTTACACCATATATAGTATAGGTAAGTATATTTTTACTAGATTATCAATCAGAATTTATCAATAATTATTAAACAAATAAACATCTAATTGTGTAAATATTTTTTACACTGTCCATACATATAATTGAAACTCAAAAAGTATTTAGCAGTCAAGGGGTACAAGAATTTTTGGTGCTAATTAAATGTATAACAACCTTAAATATTGTTTGTTTTTCCTTAAACAAGACATAGCACACTCCCCCTTATGCATCTTTTGGGGACATACCACATGTTTCTGTTACATGAGTTGGATATTTTGATATTAGATACCTAAGAATATGTCGTGTTACTCCATACATATCAAACAATATTTCACTTCAATTGAAATATTTAAAATCAAGATTTGTGATTACATAAACTATATACGTTAATGTAATCATTCAATCTTGATTCAACACGGAGATAAATGAGAGAAAATTTTGATTAAAAAAATAAAGCACATAGTGTATGGGAATTGATATACAAATTAACTGGTATCATCTAAATTGAATATCACAATTCATAGATACCGATTTATATATCTATTTCATACACAAATAATTAATAACATACTTATAAAATTTGGTGATCACATTTCATACATTAAATACCACAGATCTTAGATATCAATTTGTACAATCATTTCATAAACTTAAGCAATTAATAAAATACATAAAATTTGTTGAGCACCAATTTTCATATCAATTACTGGAGTCATCATACACTACATAAACTAAAACATGTTTGTATATATAAACTAAATTCCACAATCATTATAAACATTCCATAGAAATACGACATATATATAAGAAATCACTTTACAAATCGATTCCACTCAGTATATATATAAAATCTAAGGAATATTCCGTAAATTGAATATACAATTTATAGATATCAGTTAGTACAATCATTTCATAATTAAATAAAATATAAAATTCGATAAATACCAATTTATATTAATTTTCATAGTCATTATACACATTATATTCCATACAAATATGACATATAAAAACATTACTTCATAACTCAAATAATAGAAACAAGTTTCCCTAAATAAAATCCAGCCCTGGCCTAGTGCCAAAGTTATTCACAAAAAAGGGTAAGACTCTTTTCACATTTTCCATATTTTATATATATATATATATATATATTATTTTATTTTATTTATTTATTTATTTTTGGGTGAAATTCATATTGTCCATTCTTTTGGAGTTGGGTATATTCTCTGCTAAAAAGATGGAGTAGGTAATATTGGATTATTCTATTCTCTTATTTCTTTTTGGTCGAGAATCTACAATTGCATCTTGAAATAAGAAATGACAAGTAAATATATATATAATTTTTTTTTTCAATTTGTGAAGAAGGTAAATTGACCAAAATTATAAAGTTCTTGTTTTGCATTGTATATATGGTACTTTTGCGCAGACTAATAATTTTAGTAAAAATAATCCAAAATTGGCAATATATTTCAATATAATGAAAAAGTATTTTAAGAATAAGTACTATAGATGGTTTTAATAAAGAATAACTTGCTTTTGAAAGATGTTATTTTTATTCACAGTATCTTAGTTACCTTTGGGATAGTTAAAGAATATTTATGTTTTTGTTGGTTCTCATTCTATCTCACTACATCAATTAATTAGCAATAAATATGATTTCTTTCGACTTTTTCTTACATCATCAAAATACAAACTAAGCAAATAATATAAATGACTCCTTTTTGAATAAATTCTCTGCCCCCCGCCAACTTAATTGTGTATGTTTTTTTTTTTCCTTTCCTTGAGTAAATTGTAAATCCATGAAGATCCTAATAATTAGTGGTCCTTATCACCCTACTCAATCAAATGGAGTGCTATTTGTTTTTGTTTGATAAAAGTCCCAAATTGGTGGTTAATAAGATTGTTGGACTCCTTATAAAGCTTAGACAATCCTTTTTCCTTTGATCTAGCTTTTGGTCAGAGTTCGACAAAAGACCTAATTTTACATGATATCATAGCATGATCTGTTGGTGTACTATACCACAAATACAATATATTACAGTTGAAAATAAAACGACTAAAATGAATAAACAAATTTTTAGGCTTAGGCGCGATATCTCGCTCTCTTTAAGGATCTTCATAATCTACACCGACCCAACAGTATAACTCTTGGTCTGTCCCCTCCAGGATACATACAACAACTCAACAACGTCGTACAACTCAAGCAACTTCGGCTTAATTAAAGAATTCAAAGCTCCACAAACAGAATACCTTCTGCAACATATAATTACTCTCTTTTATATAGTGAATATATATAGTTGAAGACTTAGAATATTTTTCTTTGTTTCAACTCCTTCTTTCACTACACTAATCTCAATATAAACTTCTTTTCTTTTCTTACATTATTTCTCTTCTCCCAATACAAAATAAAACCACACTATTTATAGGTGATGAATTTTTCCTTGTAATGAATAGGAAGATTATGAGGTAGTAAATTGGGTAAATGAATAGCTCAAATGTTACATAAGTTACAAGGTATAATCAAGTATAGAATAATGAGTGGAATTAGTGGTAGATCATGACAATAGTGGTTATAAGAGTTACACCACAATAACCACAATAATGATCACATTCTTATCACCAACAAGATCCATCTCACCCAATGTGAGTCCCCCAGAATTAAAATTGGATAGTTAATAAGATGGTTGGACTTCTTAGGCTTGAACAATCCTCCTTCTTTGACCTAACTTTTGGGGTCTGAGTTAGACACAAGATCTAATTTTACATGGTATCAGAACAGGACACATCTCAACCAATATTAGGTCAGCACGTAGTGTGATGTGGGATATTAAACAATTATAAAAGTCTCATATTAATGATTAATAAAATAGGTAAACTCCTTATAAAGCTTAAGTGTGTAAGTTAGGCCCAAAACCTAATTTTACTCTTTTCGTGAGAAAGTGTAATTACTGCTTACCAATGTTAAAAAAAAAAAAAAAAAAAGAGGTTAGGGAAAGAACACACTGTGAAAACCCAAAGTAGGAAATCAAACAAACAAAATATC
Source organism: Solanum stenotomum (assembly GCF_019186545.1). NCBI lineage: Eukaryota > Viridiplantae > Streptophyta > Magnoliopsida > Solanales > Solanaceae > Solanum > Solanum stenotomum. The sequence goes on along the minus strand of NC_064283.1, from coordinate 73,634,669 downwards.
GACACGTTTTTGTACTATAAGCATGGATCTCTTAACCATTAATGACAACAATTGTCTTTAACAACAGTACCTAATCCCTTTATAACAGATACACATATAGACAGTCATCATCATCATAAGCTTTAATTAACTTTTTTAATATTTGCAGATGTCGTTTGTACTTTCATACAAAATATGAAAACTATTTTTTACGTTTTAAAATAAATGATGTATTTAGTTTCGACGCTACACTTAAAAAATATTTATTTCTAATAAGTAAAATAATTTCAAACATGTTATGTTACCAAAAATTCTTAGCATTCATAATCGATATCCAACCATCTTGAGTCGATTGAACCACATGTTTTATTCAGTAGCGTAGTCAAAAAAATTGCTGATAGTTTAACCTATATATATAATATTGTTTTCGATATACATAATATAATTTTTCTACGAATCGGATGTGTTGGTATGTAACTGACCTGTCGGTTTAGTATGGTACATAAACCACACGTCTAGACTTGTACTCAAAACTACTAGTTCAAAGGACAGAATAGAGTATAGACTAATAGAACCAATTCAAAAAAATTTTGTCAAGTACTAAAGTTGTTAAAATAGAGTCATGTCTTTAGACAAGTCAAATTAATTGAAAGCTAACGTTTTACATCTTTAGGTAAAACATCTTCTCAAAATTTTAATGAATCAAAAAATTTGGGACACAAAATTAAATAGTCGCTTCTTTCACTTTTACTTGTTCATTATACTAAACATATTTATTTTTATCATTTTATATTTATTTTACCTTTAGTAATTTAGTATATTATTTATTTCTCGGATTATTAATCCAGTTAATAAATAATGTCATGGATGAGTCCTTTTTCAAATGGTAATATCATAGATGAGTTAAATTTTAAACAGATGATATAGATAAGTCTGTTCTCAAAATTTTAATGACATATTTTAATTTTTATCTTTTAATTTATTATATTTACATCGAGTTAAATATATGAACAAATAAATACTCCCTCTGTCCACTTTTATTTGTCATGTTGCGCTTTTCGAAAGTCAATTTGACTAATTTTTAAAGTTAAATTAGATTACGTTAATTCGATATTTTTTTTAAAAAAATTAGATATTCAAAAACTATACGAAAAGTAATATAAGTTGCAATTTTTTGCATATCAATATGATGAAAATATACATCGTAAAATGTTGGTCAAAGTTCTTATTGTTTGACTCTAAAAAAAGAAACCATGACAATTAATTGTGGACGGAGGGAGTAAATATGAACGGATCAAAATAGCAGATGAGCTATCTTTTTCGGTGAGCTTTAAGTCAACAACAACTTTGTATAATGTTTAATTAATGGGAGACAAATGCAATGCTTGATTATAGCAATGCACTTTAATTAAATGCATGAAGCTGTCGGACTTGATGCAACATATATAGATTTGTTACTCCGTCTCTTTTTAGTTATCAGGTTATATTTTTTGAAAGTCAATTTGATTAATTTTTAAAGTTAAATTAGATTATATTAAGTCGATATTTTAAACTAAAAAATTGGATATTCATGAAAAAACTATATGAAAAGTACTATAAACTACACTTTTTTGCATATTCATATGATGAAAAAGACATCGTAAAATATTAATCAAAATTCTTATCATTTGACTCTAAAAAAGGAAAATATGATAACTAAAAAGAAATAGAACGAGTGTCATCTTTAATTTGTGTACAAATTTAAAACATTCTTGGATAATGAGATAAAGGGAAATTAACACTTTTATTGAGCCTATAATACAATAAGGAGTCGTTTGGTTTACGATATAAGGTACAATAATTTCATAATAATTGTACATTAATTTATTACACGTTTGATTGGAGGTATTCGATAATTCTTGAATTATTTATTCCACCATTTTTATCATAATGATGAAATAAGTTATTTCATATATATATATATATATTAGAATAATGTATTCCAAAATTAATTTTATGAGAAAACTTGTTTGCAACCAAACACCTCTCTAGGTGGTAAAGGAGCCGATAGAAGAGAGTGACAAAAAGTGGAGCACCAATAAATTAATAAAAATATCTAAACTAGTGAATAATTAGAAGAATGAAATGTTTATTGTATTATATAAATCAAAGCTGTTCACAGCACAAATGGCCCATTAGCTCAGTTGGTTAGAGCGTTGTGCTAATAACGCGAAGGTCGCAGGTTCGAGACCTGCATGGGCCACTTTGTTTTTATCTTAATATAAGTCGGAAGTCTTTTTGCAGTTAACTATAGTGACAATAAAATAAAACGCACATATATACAACTTTTATCGAGCATAAAATAAAATAGAAAATATTTATTTTTATAATAAATCGATTAGGATTTTACACACACATCTATATATATATATATATGGCCACTTTGTTTTTATCTTAATACAAGTCGAAGCCTTTTTGCAGTTAACTATAGTGACAATAAATAAAGGGAAAACAACACAAATTCCACTAGTTTAGGAGCTAATTACCTTCTTTCCCATGAGTTTGCAATATTACCAAGCCTACCATAATTTGTTCTGCGGATATACGTATCTAACGTGCCTAGATACATGTATCTCAAATACATGTATCTTGATAATTGCATCTAAATAAGGAAGGTAACTGATACATGTATCTCGATAATTGTTTCTAAATAAGGAATGTAACTGATACATGTATCTCGAATACATGTTAATTAATCAGATACATATAATTAGGTTTATTTAAATAAGGAATGTAACTGAAATACATAAATTAAGGAGGAAATCACACGTATAACATCTTTGGAGTATCTATAAGAAAATATTTTAAAATTTGAATTTTTGTGTATATGATATGTTCATTATATGTATCTAAACTATTCTTTTATGTATCTGATATTTCTTCTATGTATCTAATATATACTTAATGATTAGATGTATTGATATGTCCATTCTATGCACCTAAACTGTTTTTCTATGTATCTTATAACCAACATAAAAATGTCCAATTTTAGCGGCTATGAAATGGCTCCCTTCTTCGACTTCCTCGATGTTGTGCGCCATAGTTGATAATGAAGTCAATTGTGTTGGTTGCTATGACTGGATTTTTGGATATTTATGAATTAATCATAGTTGTGATTATTAATTAGTACATGGGTTAACCCCAAAATCAATTCCTAGTATCTTTTTGATAGATATCCTCACCTTTCCTCCAATCTTACTTGTGGTCTTGCTAGCTTCTCTGTTGGTATGGCCATCGGAGTGTTAGTGACGCTAGGAGAAAAAATGTGGAAGAGAAATAATTAATTTGGTGTCAAGGTATAAATTATGGAGAGAATTAAGTGAGTAAATAATTGAGGACTCTATTTTAGGTTAATTTTAAACTGATTGATCTCAATGTATTTTACTCCAAATTTGGTATTAATAAATCCTAGTTTTATGGAATTGTTTATTTGATTGTATCTTTTAAAATATATGGTATAAAATATTAAAAGTGGTAATATATGTAATTGTTTAAAAGTAGAGATAAAATTAGTATATATGATAGTGGTGTATGTCTAGTTAAGTAGTTTTTCCATAAATAAAACACACATATATACGAAATTTGAGAAAGATTAGAAGCGATTTGGACTGCTTTGTGATATGTGTATATCACGTTCATTTTTGCAATATGTGTATAATCTATTGTATACCGTGTATATCATTTTATATCGCACCTATTCTTCATGGATAGATAGATATACATGATACACAAGAAAAAAAATTGGAGATATGGTGTGTTATATATGGAGATATACACAAAATACAGTGGGAAATATGAAATTTGGTTCAAACCTTCTTCAAACATGTCCAAATTTGATATGAAATTTCAGTCAACCTCGAGTTTCAATATTAAAATTTAGTGCACCCTATCAAGGATTTTTCTATACTCGAAACTTGAACTCGAGACCTCTAATTAAGGAAAAAGCATCTCCAATCCAATCCACTGCACCACATGCTTTGATGATACAACTTATTCTTTCATTTGGAGATAAGGTGATTAATTTTGATTTTACTTTTTGTTATTCTCTTTGTCTACATCTTTAATTTGCAAGTGAGTACAAAAATGACCAGACAAAGAGAGCTTTCAATAAAGTTTAGAGAAGAAAAATCACACTTTAATGATCTTATTTACAACTTGGTAAAATGTATTTCAAGAAGGTGACACAACAACTAAATTATCATGATTCATGTCATATAAAATCGATTATTTTTCCCATGTTACTACTCACTTTTGCATATAACACTCAATTACTTCCTCTTCCACTTTGCTAGTACATTACTATATAATATATTTTAAGCACTATAATATTATGTATGATATGATATTTTTTATTTGCTCAAATCTACAGAATATTGAATAGAAGTCTTATGTTAAATAGATATTGTGCTCCTCATAATAATAGTCAGTGATGTTCTGATGATTCTAATCAGAGTCAACAAGCAGGTCGGATTGACAAAACCATGGACGTTGATGAAGTCGATAGTGCAACATTCTAAGTTGTTCAAGACCTTAAGACTTCACTTATACCTAGTTAAGAGAGACTTTTACGTATAATTGCTCGTCAAATTAATAGTAAATATATCAAAAGAGACACAAACATCTAACGTTATTTAGTCAATTGACCTAATTCACAAGAGGAGATGATCAACAATCCACTATATAAAAGAGAGTACACAATATCGAGAGAAATAACCTCACAAATTCACTCAAAATAGAAAGAGGTTCACACAAGTGTTAACGTAACACTTGTGTCTAACAAATTCTCCTCCTAAACAAAACTCTTAAACCCCTTAGAGTTGTGAATGATGTCAGGTCAGAGGTAATGAACCTCTATATAGATAGAATTATAAACTTTTCCTTATGAGAGAAAAGACTAGTCATATATAGAGACTTGGAAAATCCAATTATGACAAGAAACTAAGACAAAATTGGATGTCATCACCAAATATTTGTTTTAACCTCTTTATTAGTTAGATTCTAACAAAATTCTAATGTTTGTATAGCATATTTGTGTGATTTTCCCTAGTGTGTTAGATGGATCCATATATTATGTGGATGGGCTCAATTGACTCATATGTTATGTTTTGTCCTTATTAGAGTATCAATTTATGATATGATTAGAGGCCCATGGGCTAGAGTTTATGATCTGTAATGCTATTGCAAATTTTCTTAAATTTTTTATTTTATTTTTATAAAACAATTCCATTTAAATTATATTTCATGTTTGTTCGTTTCAATTTTCAAACAATCAAATATTATTTACAAAAATTATAACCAAACACAACTTCGAAAATGAAAATATTTGCAATATTAGGTAATAACTCATTTTTAAAGATTTGATCTCTGACATTATGTAACTATCTATTTGTTATATTACTATTTTATTGTAAATTTGATTGTATATTTCAAATAAATTAGTCATATTATGTGATTTCCAAAAATTGGAGTATGAATCAAATCTAGAAAAAGTACACATTCATATTCTAAATATTCACAAAAATTATGACCACCATTCCAACTTGAAGAAAATACCAAATAAAGTAATGAACATGAAGGAGATATAATATTTGAACTCAAAAGTTTGGAATTAAAATCGAAAATTTAATAGTAGTCTACAATAAAAGTAAATCCTAGACAAAAATTAAACAAGTAGATAGATAAATAATGTCTCCAAACTCAACTCAAACTGTAAAAAGGGAAGAACCATAAGCTAAATGGAATCTACTTTCCGGGGCCGTTCGAGATGGAAGGCTTAGCCAAACCTTCCCCAGTAGGATTGAGCTCATCCCAGGCTTCAATCCATGTGACCATGGCATCAGCTAGCTTGGTGAAATACGGGTCTATAGTGGAAAGTTTCTCCTTGACCTGTTTCGACAGCTCGAGATAGCACTGTTGAACACTTGTGCAATCTTTTGGAAGAGTTGCAGACTGAAAAAATGGAATGATCTCTTCTTGCCAGTAGATGCCTTTGTACTCCTTTTTAAGGTTAACAAAGGGGTTGCTTGCTTTGCTGTGCCATATGTAGGGTAAACCAGTCTTGACACCGAGTCCCAAATGGTCGCATATCACCTATAAATCAGATGACTCAATGTTAGAATTCATTCATTCTACGAAAATGTGTTTTACTTTCGAAGTTACTATGCATCAACGACAGAAAGAACGGATATTTTTACCTTGATGCACCAACCAGCCCACATATCATCGTATCGACCAATTGGCTGACCATCACCCATGAGGCCAAAGTACATTGCAGGTCCAATCAGCTCACGGTCGAATGCCAAATTCATTCCACACATCGGGAACAAAGTGCCTTTAGGAATTGTCATGACAGCATCCACATATCTGGAAATTGTACAGATGTTAAAATGTAAACTAATTCAATAAGCTCTAAGATTTGATTTATGGGAAAAGTTCATACCTCGTGTTCCTCTCACGTGGCTTAACAAGTTGAGTAGGTGCATCATAGTCGGGGATGTTGAGCCAAAGTCCATGAGAAACAGCTGTGGCAGCACCCTCACGCATACTGAAAGGGTATCCACGAACGAAATCTGCTCCTTCTCTGTATGGATCATACAGAGTGTTAAAGAAATGTGGAGTGGAAGGACATAACAGGTTCTTTATGTGCTGCTCAAGAGCATTGATGTCTTTGCCAGATGGATCTTTGGCCACCTGCACATCAGCAAGCAACAAGAGTTCAACATATGATTATATGAATGATAGACAAAATAAACTATCAGATCAAGGCATTGGAACCATAGTAAGAAGTAAGATTCATGCATGATCAATCGAACCCCTTTTCATTGGATTGTCAGAAAATCATACTAAGGCAGCTCAAAAATTTGTTCTTGTTCTAGATAGAAGGTTCAAAAACCAGATGGCACATCTATGGAGTAAGCAGTGATTGGAAAAACTGGTAAAAAGAGTGTGACACAAGCCAAATAAATGGGCCTAAGTTGGAAGACTTCCTTTTTACTGGTAAATCATCCCTTAGATATGAAGGCATTATTTTAAAAAGGGTTCAATCATTGCATGGGACAAAGTTAATCAACAAAGATCATCACATAAAAACACTCAATTCTAAAAGGAGGTGTATCATTAAGTAATATAGCATAATTACATTACACATAGCTTCAAAGTTCAAACATTATGAAACATAAAGCATGAAGCCACTGCAAGATCTAGCTCACATACATTTAGATCAAGTTGATCCCTTTATTTTAAAAACTATGCAAGAAAAAAAAAACTAGTCTTGATGGTGCAAAACATAAAACAAATTGTCCTATAAACTAACAATGTCAACTTAACAAAAGAAGAGATTTAAGCTATCAAAGGATCTCCAAACACCATATAGTTGCAGATCATAAGATCCTCAATTAGATCTCCCAAGTCCAATAAAAAACAAAAGCACAAACTTACCAGATCCAAAACAAATCATAAACCAGCTAACATAATTCAACACTTTTTTACTCTTTCAAACCCCTAGTCAAAACCTCAAGTCAGCACAAAATTCAAAACACAAAAAGTTAACAATAAAACACCAAGATCCAATTTTTATCAACACCCACAAAGCAAACTTAAGTAATCACAAAGTAAAAGGTAACCCCACATCCAAAACTCATCAAGATCCAATTTTTCCCAACCCCCACAATACAAAAACCTCATAAACCACAAAAAAAGATGCAAAATTGACTTTATACTCACAAAGCAATCATCATCAATAGTGTAGATATACTTCTTCTTAGACACCATATACCCAAAGCACCTACAAGCAGAGTCCTTAAAAGAGATACAAGATGCCTTTGGTCCAAGAATCCTGTTAATATCATTACGATTATAAAGCTCATAATCAAATCCTTCAGGGACATTAATGGTCTTTGAAGGGTCACCATCTTGAACAATGATGAGATGATATGGCTGGAAAAAGGGTCTCCACATCTCCAAGAAATCAAGATTTCTGATTGTGGGTATCACAATATCAAGCTCATCCTTCAGCAATGGCGTTGGTGTCACTGAAGCTCCTGCCATGGCAACAATGGATCTGAAAACAGGAGAAAAAAAACGGTTCTTGAAGTGAGAAAGATAACTGGGAGAGATATATATTTATAGAAAGACAATTCTTTTCTTTTCTTTTTTTTCTATTCGGCATTTGTTATTTATATTAAAATTCAATTAAATTCTTATATTTAAGACAATAAAACTCGAAACCTATATTTAAGGATAAGAAAAAACAACTTGTAATAGTATTGTTGACTTCAATTACCTTAGAAACGTGTCAATTGATAAGAGAAAATTATATTAATTTTTTACCGACAAGAGAATTTGTTATTATGAAAAAATATAGGTACAAAACACCCTATTTATAACGGTAGAAAACCTACTTTAATTCGAAATAGGAAAATCTATTTTTATACAAATTTTGACTATAAGTCCTAATTACACATGAATTCAATAACCTTACAAATAATTATAAATTCTAATTAGATATGAATTAAATAAAGTTTAATTTTTTTATAATTTTAATCATATTTTAATATAATTTCATTTAAATTCATAATTAATCAAATTAACATTTCGAGGCGAAAATAGTGTTATTTGAATTATGATAAATACTCCATTTATTTGAAAATCTTTCTTGAATTTTGTTTCACTGTTTAGTAGGGTATTTAACTTAATATTGGATATATGAACTATTTAGTAAGGATAAATATAAGGTATTGCATTTTTGAATTTTTCAATATTTACCAAACCCAAAATTCAATATTCAATACGTAATCCTATTTACTAAAAAAAAAATAATATACAAATTCATATATATTCCTAAATAAAGTTTGGAAATTATTGTTTTATATTAATAATCAAAAGATGACAAATGAGTCACCAAAGAAAAGTAGGAGAAGGTTTAATTTTCTTCATTTTTTATTAAAGTTTTTTCCAGCAGCCAACGACTTGCAAACGTTGACGGACCTCTTCTTCTAAGGAGTATCAAAATAAGTAAAATCGTGTAAAAGCTAAAAAGTGTCAATATATAATATATATACATTAAAAATTTATTTTTATCTAATTATATAATGTAATTTTTTGACGAAGGAGTTTGGCTCCGCCACTATTCGCGGCCAGCTTCTTAGAGGGACTACGACCATTTAGGCTGCGGAAGTTTGAGGCAATATCTAACAGGTATGTGATGTCCTTAGATATTCTGGACCTCATGCGCGTTACATTAATGTATTCAACAAGTTTATAGTCTTGATCGACACGTCTGGATAATTTTTGAAATTTCATCGTGATGAAGAGAGATCATTAAAATTGTTGGTTTTCAACAAGGAATTCTTAGTCAATGCGAATTGATAACGCATTTGAAATATACGATATATTCATGATTTGATTAAAAATCAATCCAAATAAAAATGTACATATTCAAATACAGTCTTTTTCTCATAATATGAAATTACATATTCAAACGCTAATTTCAAATTCCATGTGGAACGACAACTAAAATATAGAAAGACAAAGTTTGTAAATTGTGAATAGGAAGAAAAAAGGGGATTTTAATGGTATACTCGAAAGAGACAGAGTGTAGCCAGTAAATACACTACTGTCATGCATTTATATATTTGAATTTACAAGTGACATGTGTTACTCTCACATTTCAAATTGACTTTCTTCACAGGTAATATAATTAGCTTTAGATAAATCACAACTACTAGTAGTACTAGTAAAGAATAATAATGCTATCCATCGATAAGGATCGTTGTAGAATGATAAGTATTTTTTCTAATTTGAACTTATAAAATATAGAGTTATTTTTATTAGGGATATAATACAAGAGTTTCTCATAACACATGAGGTAAATTAGTTCATAGTAAATAAAATGTGTATAAATTATGACTTAATTTATGTATTCCCTCTGTCTCAAATTGTATGTCATTTTTTATTTTTCGAGAGTCAAACAGTTTAAGTTTGATCGTCAATTTGCACATGAAATATTCAATTTTTTTAAAAATGAAATTTATATATTTATAAACTACGTAAAAAATACTATAAGTCACAATAATTGATAATTCAAAATATTTAAAAGATCTATGAAAAACTTACGGTCAAAAATAGATTGTTTGAATCTCGAAATTCAAAAAATACCACATAAAATGGACAGAGGGAATAATAATTTTACGTCTACTTTACGTGAGATGGAAATAATGTGTGAAAGCATTTGAAAGCTCACAGACAAGTTTGATTATATGGATTTTAAACAAAATAATTCATAGTGTAGATAGATTTTTTTTTTTAATTCTAAATTGAATTATACATGATATTAGTACATTTAAACTCTGCAGTTGATTGATGCAATAGTACAGAGTGTTTAGTTTTGGTGTTAGGGAATAAAATTAGAGGCTGGAATGGAAAGTTAAAACCTTAATATATAAACGTGTCTTTTTAACTTAATCTCATTTGATATTTATGTCCTCTAATTTTAAGTGTGTACTAGTAGATACTTAAATTTATATAGAGGTGAATAAGCAGACACACACGCCTTATGTGTATTATGTCACGCAGAATGCGTGTATCTATTATAAATATCAGATCCAGCTAAAATCATATTTATATATTATGTCGAAGTTAAATGTTAAAAATATTAGAGGAGTATTAGCCACGTTCATTGTTCCACAGCTAATTGCGCATCTTCTGTCTGGCCTTAACATGCACTCACATGGCAATTAATTACTTTACAAAGTCTTTTGAATCCTAGAGGAAAGGACGAGGAAATATATTATAAACAATATGATATATTAGTTTTTGTTCTTTTTCATTATTGGTTTTTTTCTTAATTATTGTTGTGATTTTATCTTAGGGTTGGAGATTATCACAGAATTATTACAATAATATAAAGGGTAAAATATACATTTGTTATGTAATTCCAATTTTGTAAATCACTCTTTACAAATGTTGAGGTTGGTGATGTATGTCTTGAACGGACTTGTTAAGCATCTATTTTGCTGAAGATCGCGAGTGAAAAAGAATTTTGGTGAAATACGTTTAATGTATCCCCTTCTTACTTGCAACAATAGAAACCAAACCGTTAAAAGACCGCTCACCGGTAAATCCAAAACTAATACTAATGAATAAGATTATTGATTTGGTTATCGATTTACCATTACAAGTCAATAATCGATAAACCAAAAACCTGACTGAATCGACCAATAGGTTTCTAAAGCAGCAAAGCTATATAAACCTTATGTAGGTTGAAACACAGGTGAACTTGAGCCATATAAGAGTAAAAATAGTTATCTGACAACTCGAACATGAAGTTGGAAGTTAGTGGAGTAAAAACAGTTACTGTCATTTAACAACATAAGATACGGGCCAAGTAAAAGGACGGAATAAATTGCTCATCTATACAAGCATGACGAGTACCTCAAGCTCATCGGCCATCCAAAATGATTAGGAAGTAGCATTCTGTTTCAAAACCTCAGCTTCAGCCATTGCCATAGGGTCTTCATCCTTTTCACCTTCTCTTTCCTCGGCCATCTTTTTTCTGTGCAAGTCTTCCGCTACCTGCATTGCAGCCTTCTGCTCTTCTTGAAGGCGCTTCAGTTCCTCTTCTTGCTGTTGCCTCTCAAACCATGTGTCAGCATCCGCCCAAACTGAATGTTCAAATAAACAAATTAGCATTCAACACAATCAACTCCAAATTACAACTGGTAGATAATGACCTCTTTTCTTCTGTAGCATCACTCATAAAGATAGTTGACAAAAGACATCAAGAGAATTAATCTAACGGATGTAGCTGGAAAATATATAAATTTAAGAACGTGTGATGACACACAGGAAGTCTTGACAAGTTCCAACTAAAGAATACGAGTAACATGATAATACATTCATCCATTAATTTATTTATTGTGGATGACAAAGAGATTAACTATTTTAGTACTGAAACTTGGATAAGATTCTCTCCTACCTTCTCCCCTTAAATAAACAGATTTGTTACGTGTTGCACTATATTTGTCATTGAACACAGGCTCTGGGGCTACATGACAATACACTTAACCTGTTCATAATGTATTGACATGTATCAGACGGCTCAAACTACGCAACTGAATTTAAGTTAAACAAACAGAAGATGGGAAGAATAGCTAAATATGTAGCAAATTACTCAAAGAGCAAACGAAAAGGCCTTGATAAATGAGATACCAACCATGATATACAGATCAAGTCTTAAACAAACTAGATAATTCGTGTAGGAGGGCATAATAGTAGGCATATTGATAAATTTTGCCTAGTCTATGCTAAATGACAGGTAATAAAAAGCTTCCCTACTACTATCTCAACCCAGCAGCTCCTTTGAGATGCCAAAAGTTGACCTGAGTGGGTACTAGTGCAAACAAGTTCTCCCAAAAATATAGCGCATTTTCATCAAACTACAATAACAACTATGCTTCAATCCAAATAAGTTGGAGTTGGATATATGAATCCACACTTCCTCATTTACGTTCATTTCAAATCATCATACTAAATGGTCGCAGGTTCAAGCCTCACACCATGCAAAGAGAAGCCCGGTATTTAAGTGGAGAAGGGTAGAGGGGCGGGCCCATCATCCACCGAGTTTAGAAGGTTGTGATTGGTCCAAATGGCGGGTCACAGTCGGATTTCTCGGTTATAAAAAAAAATCATCATACTAAATAAAATAAAAGTGAAAAAAATATGTTAATAACAATAATAATATTAGAAGTTCTCTAACAAGTCTAGGTCTAGTATCAAATTATAGTTTCCTTTAGCACTTCTCTATGGTGTTCATGATAAATCAGACACCATGGATATTAAGAAGATAGAGCATTTTCATCAAATTAAATTTCTTTTAGCACTTCTGCATGGCTTTGATGATGATTCTGCCCCCATGCATTAGGAGAATGACTCAATTTAAACTCGTCATGCTCATGACCACTATAAAAATGTTTGCTGCATAAAATTCAGATTTTAATCCTTATTCCGATGGTAAGTAACTTCAGCCATGGTTTGAGAAGAAATACCACCTTATGAATTAGGAAGTAAAGGAGGTTCCCCACCAGAAAATATTGTACACATGATTTTTGACCCTTCCCAAATTTTGACATCAGAAGCATGATTTAGGTATTTCCTCTGGTTTTTATTTCTCCAAAGAAAAAAAATGGAAGAGGAACGTAAAGTGAGAGGAGATACCCTCTAAAACATATCAATATTAAGGATATTTAGCTCCTTATTTCTTGCTTACAATATTCTTAAGGAGACCAAATATAAGGAGAAAATAAAAACGGGGGTGGCACCGCGGTGGAGGGGAAAGGGGAGGTAAGCTTTGTTCACAAATGTATTTTTACATGCACTTAACTCCAGCAGTCGTAGTATACTAATAAAATTGACACATTGCATACTGTAAGAACACAGGTAGCTTACGCCTTACAGATATACTACGTTGAGGTAAAACTTACTTTAAACGGTACTAATAATATGTAATTGAAAAAAATGGAAATTCTTTTCACCTATGTAACAGATCATTCACAAAATCAAGATAGTTAAACGACTTACTTCATATCACATTGAAAAACTATAGTATTAGAAGGGAATTTAGTGCATAACAAACTTCAATTTCTTGCGAGAAAACAAAGAGGGTAGAAGGGTGAGTCCATAATCCGGAGTTCAATAGATTGCAATTGGTCCTAAGAGTTAGCTGCAGACAGATAATTTTTGAAAAAAATATTTCGATAGATTTATTCATTTTATCATTATGAAAATCAATCCTACTACTTCTGACCTTCCACAACCTGGGACGGGTCGTCCAAATCATCAGTCCGGTACAAGATGTAACCTTTCCCGGGCAAATATTTATAACACTCTAGTAGTTCAAGGTCGAGATAGTGTTTGTTTGGCTTGTGAGGTACAACAATTATTAGGAAATAATCTGAGTTAGGACTGTAGCTATGAGTGCTAAAGACGGTCTAACAATGACAGAAATGTAAGTGATTGACACAAAAGCTCCTATCAGTCCATGTTTTCCTTACTTCTACATTATACTGTATACAGGGCTATGAACGGATTGCAAGGTTATCCCGAGCGAGAACCTCACAACCCGACCCGACCCAACCCAAGCTCATGAAACAATAACAGAGACTAAAACCCTAGATTTAAAATTTAGGGAAAAATTAGGGAAAAGATCAGAAACTTACTTGGCTGAGCAGCCCAACCCTGTTCACCACCCTTAATCTTCTCAGGAAGAGCATAATTAACAGTAAGTACACGTCCATAAAGCTCAGCACCATCCATATTATCCATGGCGGCGGAAGCATCTTCTCTTTCCAGGAAAGTCACAAACCCAAAAGATCGATGCTTTTGAGTCGCATGATCTAATGGGGTCTTCACATCCTTAATATCCCCAAATGGTATGAACGCAGCATGTAGTATTGCCTCATTCACCTCCTCTGCTAATCCTCCTGTAACAATGGTAACCAATTTCTATAACATTGAACCAAATTTTCAACTTTATTAGAGGATTTGGGGGTTAAAGATTACCTACGTACAGAGTGTTTTTCTGTACTGCCTGGTTCATAGCACCTTGATTCTTGATTCTTCTTCAATTTCTTTCAAGATTTGGCACTGCTTTGTTTGTTTCATTACTCTATAGTCTATAGTCTATACATACCGCAGGCAGAAAAATTGGCCCATATTTCAAAAGCCCAATAAACAAATTCTAAGTATGGAGTGGTAAATAGTTTTTCATTCATACCATCAAATTCCCCCCCTCGGAATGAAGTTGAAGTCGAAGTTGTCATTGTTAGGGAGGTTTTACCTCAATCTGGGACTTGCTGTGAATCCGAAATTAGTTGAGTTTCATTACAGGTACAGAACACGAGATGGAAAATAAAAAAATAAAGTGAGAAACTACATAATTAGATATACTTCATTATCATATATACTGTGATTATATATACTTTTAAAATATTACGTATTTTACCATTAATTAGGACTTTTCTATCATACATTAAGGAAGATACACTTAGATATATGTATTTTTGCTACTAGATATACTAAAATAGGGAGAGAGGCGAGTGAGATGAGAAGGAAGACGAGTGAGATTTGTTATATATCCCAGATATATAGAAGAGTGGCGAGGAAGGCGAGAGAGATTTATTATGTATCCAATTAATATACATGCAAATCTATTTGAATACAATGTATCTAGAACAAATCATATCTAATTTTGATCCCATTTATTTTGAGATACATGTAATTGAATATTTATTAATGCATCAAAATCTAATAAAATACATAATATTATAAATTAGAGTGATCTAAGTAATTAGCTCTTAAACATTTTGATGTTCTGCTTTTAATTCATTTTTAGTATATTCATTGGTGATACAAGAGTTGATGTTCTTGTATATCTCCAATGAGTATATGCTTTTGTACATGGATAACTGTGTATAAGTTTTTTTTACATAGGGTAAATTAACCTATATAATAATAATTGTTTTCTATGAGATAGTTCAACTCCTGAAATTTAAATAAGAAAATCTTTGACTACAATTTATCTATATGTTATTTGATATTTTAAATTGTAAATTTTTGTGACTTATATTAATTTTTTTTTTCATAGTTTCTAAATATGTAAATTGATTTTCAAAAAATTGTAAAAATTGTATGTCCGAACTCCGTATACACGGAGAAATAAATATCAAAAAGAAAAATCAAGAGCTTTTCTTTTTTGTAGTCTCATATATGTTTTATCAGAACACTTTCTTAGCTTGAGATGATTTTTTTTTTTTTGGTAAAAGCAATATTATAGATGACAAGATGATATGTAAAATCTAATATGTTTCAAGTGGTTATAAAGTCATGTTTCTACAGCTCTGTTGATCTATTCCATGTCTATATTGTGAGTCAGTCAAATAGTTGGAAGATTTCTTGATACATTAATCATAAGGAAATTTTAATTGAAATCACCTAGGTTTTTGTTTCTATTGGAATTTGAACTCATAAATTCATGAGTCCTTTAGATTGATGTTACCTTTTCGTAAAGTGAATAAGCTATTGTTATTGAATTGAATTTAGAACTACAGAAACTTGTGTCAGTTAAAACTCTATTGATAAACATGTGCAATTTTAAAGATACATGGCCTTAGCTAATCTTGGTTTTGCTTGAACAAGAAGTGGTAAGGTAGAAAAATGATTAATTTTAGATGACTCAATTAAATCATTGCATGGTGAATTTGGTGGTAAACTCCAAGTAAATCCTTGAAGAAGCCTAGCAAGTAACATTGTAGTAATTGTTGAGCCAAGTTTCACAGCTGGACAACCTCGTCTTCCAATACTAAATGATAACAAACGTAAGTTTGAATTAGTGAGAACTACTTCACCACCATCTTCCATTTCGAGGTGGCGCTCTGGCTTGAGCTTTAATGGATCCTTCCATATTCTTGGATTCCGGCCAAGTCCAAGACGACTTAATAGCACTACACTCCCTTTAGGAATGAAGTACTTTTCACCGACGATGGTATCAGAGACAGACACGTGAGGAACATTAAAAGGCGATATTGGATGGAGTCGAAAGGCCTCTTTTATGCAAGCCCTGACAGAATTTAGCCTTGGCAAATCTGATTCTTGAACCAATCTATTGATCCCAACAACAGTGTTGAGTTCTTCTACGGCCTTCTGCATTAACTTTGGTTGATTCAACATTTCTGCAAATGCCCATTCAACTGCATTTGAGGGGTTATCCACTGTTGCCAACATGAGTTCCTGTACATTATTTGTTTGTAATTAATCATATTGTCATGTCAACACTTTCTGATTAGATGAGAATTAATTTATGTTTTTTATTTTATTTTTTGAGTTGATACATTGTCTATAAATATACATGTAGTCTATTTAAGGGTGAATTAGTATAATTCATTGCCTATTTGGTCAAGTTTTTGGAAATCAAGAGTGTTTATTTTAGATAGTTAAGGTGTTTGGTCAAACGTTTAAGAGAGTAAATATTTTTGAGTAGTATCAGAAGTTGTTTTTCACAAGCTAATTCTTTTTCTTTAGAAAACACTTTTAAAGCCTTGGTCAAAATCAATTATTGTACTAATATTGATAAAAATGATTAGCTAAATATAAATGACTATCCTTCAAAAGTACTTTTTCTAGAAGTACTTGGACAAAAAAAAAAAACACTTTTCAAAATAAGCAAATTTTGAAAGGTTGACCATAAAGGTGATCACACAATACAACACAATTCACAACAGTTTAGTAATTGAATGTATACTTACAAGCACTTGTGCCTTAATCTCTTTAACATTCATCAATGGATTTCCATTGATATCTTTGAGCATGATAAGAATATCAAGAATGTCTTCTTCCAAAATTTTGTTGTCATTTTTCCATATTTGAATCCTATGATCAACTTCAATATCAATATGTTTTGTTGCTGTAGCATAAGCTTTCTTGATAATTTCTTTGTGACTATCCAAATCAAATACACTTAACCATGGTAAGTAATCTGATATTCAAGAAGTGTAAAAAGTGCATCAACTTCTTCTATAGTTTCAAATAAAGCGGATTTCTTGCTGAAAATCATATTCCTAATTACATTTCCACAATAACATCTTGTCACTTTCCTCAAATTACTACTAATAGATTGATTATTGTAAACGAATCGATGAAGGTTGTCAACCTCTTCATCCCTTTTACAACGAAGCCATTGAAATGATGTTGGTGATAGCACATGAGAAGCAAGAATTCCCCTCATTTTCATCCATTGATCACCAATGGGGAGGAAAACAGAAGTTATATAGCTATTGCTAATAAGGCTCGCGGACATACAAATAGGCCTGGATGAGAAAACAGAGTCTTGAAGCTTCAAGAACTCGCAAGCAAGCTCAGGAGAAGTTACAGGAATGACATGAAAATTACCAAGACGAATGCAAGCAATTTCAGTATCCATTTCCTCCATAATTTTGTGTATCCAATGAATAAATGATGGCTTATTTTTTAGAAAGATTTGAGGAAGGCTTCCAATTATAGGCCATGATTTTGGACTTGGAGGGAGTGGTTTATTGTTTCTTACACTACTATTCCATTTCTTAAGAATAGTAGAAATGAAGAAGTAATTGTAGATTACCATATGAATAAAGTTTGTAATTTTTATCATAGTTTCCTTGTGATTGCTAAATCTTATGTTTTCCACTATTTATAGGCTCTGCACGAACTTGCAAGATAAAGTAGTGTCGACTAGTATTTATCAAATAAAAATATATATCATTTTTATTAGAGTTGACTAAACATAAAAGTACTCTCTCTGTCATATAATTTCAATGTAATATGTGGCCTTAGAGAGGCCATGAATATGTAATAGTTACGTTCCCTTTATATATTTTAAATGGTATGAATACCATTGGAGTGTTAATAGTGATAAACCTATAATAACTCAAAGGGGAAGTTGACAATAAGATATATATAGAGAGAGAGAGAGAGAGAAATGCATCAATATATAGTTGGCGATGATTATTTTATGATGGAGGAATTCCAACATGGCCAATTGTTTTACTTGTAGTTTATTAATGTGCATGGGCAAAGGGAAATAGTAGTTATTTTGATTATTAGTCACCCATATCTAGAGTTAATGCATTGTGCAAGTAGATGTTTTAATTAGTAAATAGATCTATGGTGTGTTTGGTACGAAGGAAAATGTTTCATTTTTTCATATTTGATTGGCATAAATGTTTTCTTAATCAACTTATTTTAATGATTTCCCTTTTAAAAAAAAGTAAGGAAAATATTTTCCAAAATCATTTTGAACCTCACACCTCAACTTTTCATCCTAACTTAAGTCTCGGGTATCGATTCTCAATACTAATCGTAGATTTGACTCCTGATTCTCAATTCGAGACCCGACTCTCAACTTCCATTTGAGACCTAACTCCCAAGTCAAGTGTTGGGGTTGGATGTCAGGGTCGAATGTCAAAGACGGATCCCGTTTCGAAAGTTGGGTCCCGCATTGGGCTCATGTGCCAATTCAAAATCGAGTCTCAATTTTGAGGTTGAGTCTCAAATCAGTGATCGAAAATCTTAAATTGAGTGTCAATGTCAAGGTTGGATCAAGGTTCGAGGTCTCGGGTCTGTATCAGATCTTGAGTTAGGCTCGGGGTAGGGTCAACTGTCAAGGTCGAGTCTCGGGTCAAGTCAGGGTTGGGGTTGAGGCCGGGTCTTGGGTCGAGGTGGGGTCGGGGTCTTGGGTCGAGGTCGAGGTTGGGTGTCAGGGTCGGTGTCGGGGTCTGATCAGGTCGAGGTCGAGGTTGAGGTCGGGTCTGAAGTCTTGGTCGGAGTTGGAGTCTAGCTAGTCTCGAGTCAAGGTCAGGGTCGGGTGTAGGGTTGGGGTCTCAAGTCGAGGTAGGGGTTGGGGTCGGATCTCAAGTTGGATGTCGAGTCGGGGTCATGATGCTGGATCGATTATCGAGGTTAGTTTATTGGTCAAAAACTATTTTCCTATAAAATATTTTCTACTCTCTAGTTAAAAATAAAAGATATCTAAAAAAAAATATTTTTCATTCACTAATCATACACTAGAAAATATATATTTTCCACTCACCAACCAAACATGAGAAAATAAGTTAGAAACCAACTTTCAAAACAGGATTCGTCTCAGACATTCGACCCTGACATCACTAATGAAAGACAAAGGTTCGAGGTTCCATAGAAAACATTTTCCTTCCTACCAAACACACCCCTGATTGTTGTGTATTGTCTTGGATCTCATATCACATGATTCACATTACTAATGAATGGCCAAGATAATTGCATGGCTATCCATAATTCACTACTTTATAGTGTCAGGAGATCTTACAAAATAATTTCTGACACTAAAGTTTTTAAACATTCTTAAAATGTGTTCTTCATGTAGTCCACACACTGCAATCCAGCACCAAGTGTGTAAGGCCTACAACATATTGATTCCATGGATTGAAGATACAGCTACAACATCAGAGACAACTCACTTTGAAAAAAAAGAACATTATCTCAAAAATGGATCTGAATTCTAAGGGCGGAGCCAAGTAAGGTTAAGAGGGCTTAAATGAACGCAGTTAGTCGACTAATTAAAATTGAATCTGCTATAGATTAAGAGTATCACAACTTTTAGTGTCTATTTGTCCATTAGTCTTTCCGAATATGATTGATAGACTCCATCTCTTCTTCTATTGGTTGACACATTCCAAAAAGGACCTCACAATTACACAGTGACATCAATAACAACACGAAGAAAATTAGATACATCAAAGGTAGAATACTTAAAGACCACCATAAACTTGACTCGTTTTATTCGAGTATGTTTTAAACATTGAGCATGAGTATATATTTATTGGGAGTAGTACTGAGCACCGATATAGGGGTGAGTTCAGACAACTCACATTCCTCATAAACCATGCAGCCAAGTACTGGGGTAAAGGGTCGTACTCTTTAGACGATTTCTTATCGCTTTTAAGCATAGCTTAGTGGATCCAATTAGTTGAGGTGTTCTATACCCCGACAAGGAATATGACAGTTCTGGCAGCGTGGACGAGACTGTATCATCACATAACTCATAGTGATGGTTGTCAATTAGAGAATACCCCAAATAAGAGTAAAGAACAACTTATTGTATTTTCATACATCATTGAGTTAATATCTTCTATTTTTATAACGCTTTAAATATTGAATATCTTATTATTGTTTTTGCATTGGAGTTGAGTTGAGGTAAGTATTTCTTCCAGTCTTATTTGTTCAGTTATCTATGCTTCTAGTTCTCTTTACATGCTCATACATTCAATGTACTGGATGTCATTCTATCTGCATCTTATTTATGATGCAGATACAGGTGTTCAGGGTCATCAACAAGCATTTCGTTGATACCATTTGCACTCCAGCTAGTTTTGGTGAGTCTCCTTGCTTTCCGGAGAGCTTCACATCTATTTTCTGCTCTGGTTAAGTTGTTGAGGATTCTTTACCGACATCTATTCTAATATTAGACGCTTCATAGATAGTTAAATGTTGAGAAGTCTCTCATTATTTCCCCTTTTTGTTGAGATGTTCTGAGATTTTGAGATAGTTGATTGTAATTTAATAAGTATTTCCAGATGTTCATTTGAGTTAAGTTTTGTTATAAGACTTTAAAGTTTAATTATGCATTCGAAGCTCCCATTTTGCTTGAGTTAGTCTTCCTCTAAGTAGTCAGTCAAGCCAAGGGTTCACTTGGGGACAACGATGGTTCTCGTGCCGGCCACGTCCAGGGTGTAGGACC
>NC_064283.1:73297150-73352554 GCF_019186545.1 Solanum stenotomum | reverse complement strand
ACACATGAGGAACATTAAAAGTCATAGCAGGGTGCAGTCGAAAGGTCTCTTTCATTGTAATGACCATGACCCGGAAGGTCATTTTTGAAAATTTTGAATATTCTTTTAACTAGAGTGAATTAATTGACGGTTAATTATTAAATAGCTAATTTTAGTTAATGCTTAATGGGTCAGGTTTTTAATTTATTTATACCACTTGACCATATAGGGGAATAAATTATTAGGGTTGAGAATTTTTGGATCGCAACTTAAGAAAAGACGAAGAGAACGGAAATTACTTGTGGGAAGAGCCGACGTAGAAATCGAAAGATTACTTTCAGGTAATACGAATTTGCTATGTGTTTTTCCTTTTAAATTATTATTAAAATATGCTGGTAATTAAGGAGTTTTGATCTTCAATCCCTGCCAATATTGTTTTATTCAAACTGATTGGCAAGTATCATTTATGGGTCACTTGTTGGCAAATTTTAGTGGATAAATTATAGAGTAATTATGACTAATGATTGGGGATGATAATCCAATTGGATGGTATATTATAGTGTAAATGCACAAACAACGTTCTGCTATTAGTTCAAGCCTAAGTATCGTTCCTTAAGTTTAAGTATCATTCCGTAAGTGGTTTTGATTCCATTTTTTTTATATAATTACCATATAATTCAAGTTTTTCTATATTGAAATAGATAATTAAATATTAGGGGTATAATCTTATATAAATACCATTAGTTTTATGATATTGGAAAAAAAATTGGACTTAGCCCTAGGCTTGAAGGTTAGGAACTTGATTATAGAGTTGGGTGTTGTCAGTTTCGAAATTTTATTGTGGTTATGTACTTGAATAGATTGAATTAATTTGGAAGTTCAATGGAAGTTGAAGACTCAAGTCCCGGAGTGAATTCTTGATTGATTGAGGCAAGTGAATTTCTAAACCCTTGTTAAGTGTATGAAATTTGTGTATTTCCTTATGGTATGTGTTTGGGAGTAATGGGACTTGGTGAAGGGTTGACTTGTCCACATTGACTAATTCTAATGATGAAAAAGGGGTAATAAAAGGCAATGTGATTAATTGTTTGTGTGTGATGTGTTGAGAATGGTTTGAAAGACTTCGTTGTATGTGTTTGGGAGTAATGGGACTTGGTGAAGTAATGGGACTTGGTGAAGGGTTGACTTGTCCACATTGACTAATTCTAATGATGAAAAAGGGGTAATAAAAGGCAATGTGATTAATTGTTTGTGTGTGATGTGTTGAGAATGGTTTGAAAGACTTCGTTGAAAGACATTTTTCTAATAAAAAAAAACTTTAAAAAATGGAATAGACCATGGGTAAGGGCGAAGGATGCGGTCTCTTACCAATGGTGTGACGGGCATTAGTACAAGTACCAGTGTTATAAATGGAAAGCTTATTACTATAGAATGTGGGTTCTAATCCTAGAATGCCAAAGCATATGGGCATTAGCTGATATATTATTGACTAGATTTATTATGTGTGATTGTATTCTTTATTGAACCCGTATACTTGTGACAGATGAGGTGATTACATATCATAATGATATTTGATTGAGATGCATCATCCCTTTTATTGAAATCATATTGTGCACATGCATTGACATGAGATTGAGTATAAGTTATTAGGCACGTGGAGATCGTCCATACTGGGGATGGTGAGATGTTAAGATTATAATTTGGGCACGAGGAGATCGTCCATGTGGAATTTGTTTGATTTTTGATAGTGCGTTGAGATCGTCCGCACAGACACGTGGAGATCGTCTGTGTCGGTATACGGACCTCGCGAGTCCCCCATGGGTCATGAACTCTCGATGTATTTTCGAGGAGTATCATGTATATACGGTTGAGAGAGTACTTAGTATTCTGAGACATATCATTTTATGGAGTCATATTGCATTGCATCCCATGACATCCTTCATTCTTGATGATTATGTGTTTTATTGGTGGTTGGAAAGTACTGATATTTGATTACCTCTATTTGATGAACTTGATCTTGTGTGTTGATATTGTGAGTGCCTTTTTGTGGAAGTTGTGATTGATGAATATTGAGTTTGTTGTTGAGTGTATATGTAATTTGTTAAAGTGATTGTTGTTGATCTGGGTGCTATGTAAATTGTGAACTGTTAGGCAGGGCTGATTTTATGCAGGTTGTAGTTGTGGAGGTTTGGTTGGTGTGTAAGAAGTACCCGTATTTTATCTCCTTAGCTTGTGTTTAGAAGTTTACTTGCTGAGTACCGTGTGGTTTGGTACTCACCCCTTGCTTCTACATTTTTGTAGGTTACTAGCCCGGACATTTGTGATATTTTCTCTTCTCCTTGTCTGAGGCTTCTTATGGAAGTTTGTAAGGTAGTTGTTTGTCATTTCAGCGAACCTTCTTACTCCTATTATGATCTTGTTCTATTGTAGAAACAATGTTATATGATGCTTGTATTATTCTTTTGATTCAGTTGTAATACTTCAGAGGCTTGTACACGTGACAATCAGGTTTTGGGGATTTAGTTAAGCCGACTTGTTATCCGTTTTAGTAATTGTTATTGGACTTTTGTTTTATTTCCGCATTTTTATCTAAACGATTGGGTTTTAGGCAGACTTGTCAGCGGGATAAGACAAGTGCCATCACATCCATTTTGATTCGTGACATTTACGCAAGCCTTGACATAATTTGGCCTTGACAAGTCTGATTCTTGAACCCATCTATTGATCCCAACAACAGTGTTGAGTTCTTCTATAGCCTTTTTGCATTAACTTTGGTTGATTCAACATTTCTGCAAATGCCCATTCAACTGTATTTGAAGGATTATCCATTGTTGCCAGCATGAGTTCCTGTACATTATTTGTTTGTAACCACTCATGTCAACACTTTTTGACGAAATGAGCAATAATTTATGTTTAAATTTTATTTTTTATGATGAGTTAATACATATAAGGTAGGTAGAAGGGAATGAGAATGTACTACTTATTTTGGTCAAATTTTGGAAATCAAAAGTGCATATTTTAGAGAGATGATGTGTTTGGTCAAACATTTAAGAAGAATAAGTGTTTTTGAATAGCCGCAAAAGTTAAGTATAAAGTATTGTATTAACAAATATTAACAAAAATATTTTATAAATTAATTAGCCAAATACAAATTGACAAAAATATTTTTTAAATTGATTAGCCAAACATAAATTGCTATGATCCTCCAAAAGTATATTTTTTATGAAGCTATAAACTCTTTCCAAAATAAGCATATTTTGAAGCTTGATTAGATAGTCTATCAATCATAAAATTAGACAAAGGTGATAAAACAATACAACTTTGTTTTATCACATGATTTATAAGTAATTGAATGTATATATACTTACTAGAACTTGTGCCTTAATCTCTTTAACATTCATCAATGGATTTCCATTTGTATCTTTGAGCATGATAAGAACATCAAGAATATCCTCTTCCAAAGATTTGTTGCCATCTTTCCATGTTTGTATCCTATGATCAACTTCAATATCAATATGTTTTGTTGCTGTAGCATAGGCTTTCTTGATAATTGCCCTGTGACCATCCAAATCAAAAACACTTAACCATGGTAAGTAATCTGATATACTAAAAGAATAAACATATTCAAGAAGTGTAAAAAGCGCATCAATTTGCTCCTCATCTTGTTCTATAATTCCAAATAATGATCTCTTGCTGAAATCATATTCCTAATTAATAACAAGTTGGTTGTTGCATTGATTGTAAATAAATCTATGAAGGTGGTCAGCTTCTTCGTTCCTTTTACAACGAAGCCATTGAAAAGATGTTGGTGACAACACATGAGAAGTAGAAATAATAATAAAATAATGAAAAAGTGAAATAGAGAGTGTGAATAGTAGTTCTTCAAATTTGGAGAACTACTATTCAACTCTCTAAATTTGAAGAATAGAGGGTGATTTGGAGGTGAGTTGGAGTGTCATTCTCTATTTTACTCTCTAAATATAGAGGTGGGTTGGAGATGGTCTAAGAGGGCTCAAATGAACGCAGTTAGTCGACTAATTAAAATTGAATCTGCCATAGATTAAGATTATCACAACTTTTACTGTGTATTTGTTCATTAGTCTTTACGAATATGATTGATAGACTCCATCTCTTCTTCTATTGGTTGACACATTCCAAAAAGGACCTCACAATTATAGAGTGACATGAACAACAACACGTAGAAAATTAGATACATCAAAGGTAGAATACTTAAAGACCAACATAAACTTGACGCGTTTTATTCGAGTATGTTTTAAAGATTGAGCATGGGTATATATTTATTGGGAGTAGTATTGAGCACCGATATGGGGATGAGTTCAGAGAACTCACATTCCTCATAAACCATGAAACCAAAAGGGTCGTACTTTTTAGACGATTTCTTATCGCTTTTAAGCATAGCTTAGTGGATCAACTTAGTTGAGGTGTTCTATACCCCGACAAGGTATAGGACAATTCTGGCAGCGTGGACGAGAGCTGTATCATCACATAACTCGTAGTGATGGTTGTTAGTTAGAGAATCCCCCAAATAAGAGTGAAAAACAACTTATTGTATTTTTATACATCATTGAGTCAATATCTTCTATTTTATAACGCTTTAAATATTGCATCTTTTGTTATTGTTTTTGCATTGGAGGTGAGTTGAGGTGAGTATTTCTTCCAATCTTATTTGTTCAGTTATCTATGTTTCCAGTTCTCTTTACATGCTTGTACATTCAATATACTGGATGTCATTCGACCTGCATCTTATTTATGATGCAGATATAGGTGTTCAGGGTCATCAACATGCGTTTCGTTGATACCATTTGCACTCCAACTAGTTTTGGTGAGCCTCCTTGCTTTCTGGAGGGCTTCACATCTATTTTCTGCTTTGGTTAAGTTGTTGAGGGTTCTGTCCCGACATCTATTCTAGTATTAGAGGCTTCATAGTTAAATATTGAGAAGTCTCTCATTATTTCCCCTTTTTGTTGAGATGTTCTGAGTTTTTGAGATAGTTGATTGTAACTTACTAAGTATTTCCAGATGTTCATTTGAGTTAAGTTTTGTTATAAGACTTTAAAGTTTAATTATGCATTCGAAGCTCCCATTTTGCTTGAGTTAGTCTTCCTCTAAGTAGTCAGTCAAGCCAAGGGTTCACTTGGGGACAACGATGGTTCTCGTGCCGGCCACGTCCAGGGTGTAGGACCGGGACGTGACACTTTAACTGTGAGGTTCTAATGATTCACTATTAGGTTTTCCATGATATACTCTTTTTTTTTTACCCTCTCTAGGAGCTCCCACCCCTTTTGCTCCCTTGGTGATCGAACTCGCAACCTTTGGGTTGGAAGTGAGGGCTGCTTACCATCCGAGCAACTCCCTCTCGTCTTTCATGATATACTCATTCACGCATTTTGCTAGTTTTTTTTTTTCTGAATACATTCGCGTCAGGGGCGAATTTATGTACTAATTTTGGGTCACCCGAACCCGTGCTCATCCGACTAAACTCGATATATTACTTCTATAATTATTAAAGAATATATTAAATTAAAACTTGTTGAACCCGTTCTCAAAATGGCTGGATGGTCCACTGGTACCACTGCAAAATTTCAACTCACAGGTCGCAGGTTCGATCCCAGGCAGCCCCAATTCGCTGCAAATTTATTTTTATTAACTAAAAACACATTTTTCATTAAAAAAAAAAAAGAAGCTAAATTCTGAAAGTTAAAAAGTGAAAGACTTCAAAAGTTTCCTTTCCACACACTTTTCAAGTTCCAAGTTCCAACAATATTTTTCTTCTCTCTTCAAATTTGTTTTCTATTTTCCACACAAAGAAGAAGCTTCAAGTCTCCAACTTCAAGTCAAGAATTTAGAGAAATCATCATTGTCAAAGTTTAAGGTAATTTTAGTTTATGATTTCTCTTTTTAATATACAAACTAACAAGATAAAAAAAAATATATGTATGTATATATCACTTTAATTTTAGGGTTTTCATATAAAAAAATCTTGTCATTACTTATAATAGGAAATCATCAATAGCTAAAGAATTGATTATCTCAAACTTACATATTTTGCGGATGTAACTTGTAAGAAATGTGTTTCATATTATATTATCAATTTTGAAGAGTGTGATTCCTTTTTTTTAATGTGAAAGAGGTGTGATTCCCTTATTTTTTTAATGTGAAATGGGTGTGATTCCCTTAATTTTTTAAATGTGAAAGGGGTGTGATTCCTCTTCTTTCTATGAATATGTGATTTCGAATGCAAAAGAGGCATAAGTTCTCTTTTTATTATGAATGTGTGATTTTCTTATTGTTAAATGTGAAAGGAGTGTGATTCCTCTATTTTAGTTACATTTGCAAGGATTGTGATTCCTCTATTTTATTTGAACTTGCAAGGGTGTGATTCCCTTATTTTTTATTGTGAAAGATATGTGATTATTTTAAATTTGCTAGTTAAATTTGTGACTAAGTTGAATAGTTATTTGAATTTGTAGGAACATTTATCCTTGAATATCTAAATGGATAAATTTTTGATTAAGAAACCACGTTCTAGTAGCGATCTATCTGTTAGTTCACATGTAGCTCCAGAAGCTCAAAGAGAGACAATTACATCTTCTTCTTCAAATGTTGATTGTATTCTTGGGGTTGGATCTCTCAAACGGGATCCCGGAGAAAGAAAACCCATCTTTGAATATGATTCTAATATTCGAGATGTTGTGAGGAGACATTATATTTTGATGGGGCCTTATCAACCAAAACTTCGTGTATATCCTAAAACAACATTTGGGACTAGTAATCGGCAATTTAATCCTGAGTGGTTTAATGCTCCAAATTCTGCTTGGTTGGAATATAGCATAGATGATGATGCTATATTTTGTTTGTGTTGTTATCTCTTCAAGAATGAATTTGAAAGTCGTGGTAATGCGGGAAAATCATTTACACAAGATGGTTTTAAGAATTGGAACCATGGTCCGGAAAGGATTCGATTGCATGTTGGTGAGGTGAATAGTATTCATAACAAATGTTTGAATAGGATGCTTGATTTTGCGAATCAACGTCAATCAATTCAATCTTCTCTTCACAAGCAAAGTGAAAAAACAAAAAGTGATTATCGAATTCGTTTAAATGCCTCAATCAATGTGGTAAGGTTTCTCCTAAGAAATGGATTGCCATTTCGTGGTCATGATGAGAGTGAAGATTCCGATTACAAAGGTCTTTTTCTTGAACTTTTGAAATTTCATGGGGTTAATCGTCCGGATGTGGAAAAGGTGATATTACAACATGCTCCAAAAAATGATATGATGATTTGTTCAACAATTCAAAAAGAGATTGTGGATGCTTGTACTAAAGAAACAATTAAAGCTATCATCAAAGACTTGGATGGTGATTATTTTGGAATACTAGTTGATGAGTCAAAGGACATTTCACATAAAGAGCAAATGGCACTAGTTTTACGATATGTTAACAAAAACGGAGAGTTGATAGAAAGCTTTTTGGGTATTGTTCATGTGGGTGATACATCCGCAAAATCATTGCAAAAAGTAATTTACTCTTTACTTTTGGATCACTCGTTATGCCTATCAAGACTCCGTGGACAAGGTTATGATGGAGCTAGTAATATGCAAGGAGAAAAAAATGGCTTAAAGTCTTTGATTTTGCAAGATGCTCCGTCTGCATATCATATTCATTGTTTTGCTCACCAATTGCAATTGACACTTGTGGCTCTTTCTAAAAAACATCCGGATGTGAAAAATTTCTTTTATGTTGTCACTAATGTTTTGAATACTATTGGGACATCTTTTAAACGCAGGGACTTACTTCGACAACACCAAGTTGAGAAGTTGGAAGAATTGCTTAAATTCGGAGAAATTCTTACCGGACAAGGATTAAATCAAGAACGTGGCCTCCAACGACCGGGTGATACTCGTTGGGGATCCCATTTCAAAACCTTGGAAAATTTCATGATTATATTTTCTTCAATTGCTAATGTGCTTAAAGATATGAAAGAAAATTCTCCACATGATCTTGATAAACTTGCGGCAGGTAACCTTTTAGATAAAATTCAAGAATTTGAATTTATCTTTGTGTTGCATTTGATGTTCAAGATGTTGCTTCTTACAAATAAATTGAACAAAGCTTTACAAAATAAAGATCAAGATATTGTCAATGCTATGGGATTGCTTAATCCTTCAAAGAGAAGATTACAAACAATGAGAGAGAGTGGTTTGGAGTCTTTGATGGATGAGGTTTCTTCATTTTGTGGTAAACATGATATTTTGGTTCCCGAAATGACTGAAGACTATCCAAGATCGAAGCGTAAGAAGTCCGAAATTTCATATTTACATCACTTTCGTATGGAAGTGTTTTATGCAGTTATTGATTTGCAACTTCAGGAGCTCAATAATCGTTTTGATGTTGTGACTAGTGACTTACTCCTTGGCATGGCTAGTTTGAATCCGGTTGATTCATTTGCTAATTTTAGTAAGAGCAGAATAATGAAGTTGGCCGAATATTATAAAAGTGAGTTTGGTGATAATGAACTTCGAGATCTCAGTTATCAACTTGATAGTTTCATTGTCTATGCTCGAGAGTGTGATAGCAAGTTTCTCAACTTGAAGGGGATTAAAGATCTTGCTACGATGATGGCACAAACAAAATTGGATCAAACTTGGTCTCTTGTTTATTTGCTTGTAAAGTTGGCTTTGATTTTGCCTGTTGCTACGGCAAGTGTGGAAAGAGCATTCTCCTCAATGAAGCTCATCAAAAATGATCTACGTAATAGCATTGGTGAAGAATTTTTGAATGGATGTTTAGTTTGTAAGATAGAGCGGAAGATATTTGAAAATGTAAGTAATGATGCTATTATAGATCGTTTTCAAAATATGAAGTCTCGTCGAGTACAATTGTAAACTGATGATATTTTTTGTGGTAATGTAATTTTTATGTATTGCTCGCTTAGTTATTGTTATTATAAATTTTTTTATCTTATCTTTAAAGCAATGGTGCACCCGTTTTCTTAAAATCCTGGATTCGCCTCTGATTCGCGTATACGTGTGTGCATTCATGTTCTCTTACCACATTCTACTGTTGTTTGTAATAGATATTAGTGTGTGCAAGTGCATATCATCTTGTGTGTCTGTTTGTACTTACGTATACAATGAGTTGTAGCTTTGAAATAGTTAAAAATTTTGGATGCAGGAAAAGCTCAATCCATAGATTTTTCACAGCATATTGGTTCACACAAATAGAACAATGAGAAGAAAACAAAACATGTTATTAATACAACTCATGTTGCATAAAGTTGTATGTTAAGTATACATGGCCTTAGCTAATCTTGGTTTTGCCTGAGCAAGAAGTGGTAAGGTACAAAAAGGATCAGTCTTAGATGATTCAATTAAGTCATTATTGCATGGTGAATTTGGTGGTAAATTCCAAGTAAAGCCTTGAAGAAGTCTAGCAAGTAACATTGCAGTAATTGTTGAGCCAAGTTTCACACCTGGACTATCTCGTCTTCGAATACTAAATGACAACAAACATATCTTTGAATCAGTGAGAACTACTTTACCACCATCTTCCTTTTAGAGGTAACGCTATGGTTCGAACTTCCCTTCCAAACTCATATATAATTAGTTTGTTTAGAAATATAGGTAATCTATTTATATAAGTCTGAATAGATATAGTAATAAACATGTGCATTTGTGATGTGCCAGCAGCCATTACACCTGTGGTCCACAGAAAATGATGGTCATATTAATATTTTAATTGACTTTAAAATCTTAAAATCTCTCCGTTAAAGATATCAATGTTACGATATAAATGAGACCATGACTAAAAGGGGGAGAAGAAGATGGCGGATATTACGATTCAAATAATTTAATTTATATGGTGATAAGAAAACATAAGAAATTACTAAATCATGGAATTCATTGTCAATTGAATTCATATATAATTTTTAAAGTTATTAACTTGGAGAATTTTTTTTTAAAAAAAGATTAAAAAAAAGATGAGGATAATGCAAGAAAGTACTTGAATTAAAATCAAAATCAAAATAAAAGAAAAGTAGAAGTTGGAGAAACCGTATTTTCCTTGTAAAGTTAATCCAAAATATTACTTAAGTAGTAGTTAAAAATCTCTTTCTACAAGGTAAAATTTTGTTTTTTTTTTTCATTTTATTTTATTATTATAGTAAATTAATGTTTTATCATACATGGAAATTCATGTATGTGTTTATCATGAATTAGTAGCCTCCCAATCATCCAAAATTATGAAAATCGGATTTGGCTCCCCTCCATTATCCCTTCCCTCTATTTCGTCAACTGCACCTCTAGATAAGAGACATGTATCTTATTTAAAGTTTAAAGGTCAAGATTATATCATATTAACAAATATCATAACCATAGTTAAGTTAATTAATTTTAGAAAAGGACTCTCTAAATTTGGTAAAAAGTACAATATATTCCATACAAAATTTTATATTTCTTAATATCATTAATCTCATCTTATATTTTTACATTTAAATATTAAAATTGTAGAACATGAAACATTTATATTAATTGGGATAAATAATAATCTTCAAAAATATTTGCATTTAAAACAATGTTTTCTTTATTTTCACACAAAAAAGGAAGATAAAAGAATATTTTTAAAAAACGTATATTTTTTTCCTTCAAACGTACCACATTTTCTCCTTGGAATAGTTTTGGTATCGTTTAATTTTAAAAAACTTTTTCCTTTTTATTTTTTAGTTTTGTTTCGTGTTCTTTTATTTTATGGTTTTTTTTTCAACATTCATAATTCTTCACTTTTGTTTTTTGTTTCACAACATAGTATAATATTTCAAGAATAAAGTTTACTAGTACATAAAATTGTTTAGTTGATTTTCACCTTAAATATCATAGTACAATTTAATATTTAAGTATAATAATATAAGGTGAAATTAATGATATTAATAAATATCAAATTTTGTATGAAATATATTGTAATTCTTATCAAATTTGAAGAGTAGTTTTCTAAAATTAGTTGACTTAACTATGATTATGATATTTGTTAATCAACATCACCTGGGCGTAAACTACCACAAAATGCATTCTTGACAAAATATCGAAACTATTGCTTCATTGTATTGTTGTCTCAAATCTGCAGTTGGCTAGATAGACTTTAATCTTTATATTAGTATGTATATATCAGACAAATTAAAGAATCTAATTTTCAATTATATGAAATAATTCGAATAACAATATACTTACCCGAACTGCTGTGTGAATCAATTGAAACTGCATCTTATGCTTTATCCAGAAGTATTATGTGTATTATATAAAACTTAATAAATTACATGAAAATCTTTTTAACCGATTAAAATTAAAAGAAGCAATAAATATAAAATAATGGGATAAGCTCATATAATTGTACACTAATGGCTCAATAGATTCATGAACTTCACGTTAATGTTTTTCCAATTTATTGATTTATTTATTAAAAGGTAAATGTATTATTTGGTAGATATTATAAAAAGGTAGTGTTTAGATATGGGTAAAAATGTCTCATTAATTAAGTAGGTGATTTTAATCTATGTATTCATGAATAAGGGAAAACGAACCAACATTACTTTTTTAATAATTATTGAAAACTGAAAAAAAAAAATAAAAATATATATATATATATACAAATGTTCTAACGTAAGAGAAGATAGAAGTAACATCAAGAATTTGAATAGGCTTTATTAAGTCATTACAAATTAATTATTTTTTGAAATGTAATTAAACATTATTGTTAGAAGAATAGGGGGAAATGAGCCAACATTACTTTTTTTAATAATTATTGAAAACTGAAAAAAAAAATATGTATATATACAAATGTTCTAACGTAAGAGAAGATAGAAGTAACATCAAGAATTTGAATAGGCTTTATTAAGTCATTACAAATTAATTATTTTTTGAAATGTAATTAAACATTATTGTTAGAAGTTAAATTATTAATATAATTGTGATATACTACGGGGGCAAAATTGTAATCCAACTTTGAAAATATCCCTATTTAATTTTTAAAACTTACATTAGTATTATTAAACACTATAATTTTGCGTTCCAAAATCCATTGTTGAAGTTGTTCAATTGTCTTCTTAATTTTCTTTTTGGGGTGTCATACAATTTTTTATTATCACTACCTTTAGTGAAAAATAACCTCATAATTTGGAGCATACATCCCAAAAGAAGAATTTCATTGAAGAGTAAAAATATGAGTCCGAAGCCAAAAGGGTAAAAAAATTGTCAAAAATTTTAAAAGGGCAGATCAAATTTTTTTCTTTTTTTTATTTATTAAAAATCACTACTGTGACAGCGATTTTAAGTCGAAATTTTTTTTTCTTTACATATCGCTGCAGGGGCAACATTTTTCATGCTTAGTGCTATTATTTTAATGCCTATTGTTAATTATTAATAATATAAAATGTCTATTGTTACAACAACAACACAACAACATACCTAGTGAAATCCCACAAAGATAAAATGTCTATTGTTAATTATTAATAATATAAAAATGCCTATTATTAACCTTTTGAAGAAAAAAAAGATTTATTTTTTTTTGAGAAGATCGCGGCTAAGGCAGCGATTTTTATTAAGAAGTTGCGTACGTCATGAGCCGCTAACAGTAAACCGTAGTACCATGTCAGCCCACAGTTTTTATAGATTTTTTCAGTTAAAAGCTCTCAAATATACTTTTGTTTTGTGTGTGTTGGGGGGGAGGGGTTACGGGGTATGACACGACAATTTAACATAGGCCACTTATTTCCACTGACATTGCTTAGGTCATCTGAATGTGACCTATAAATTATTTTAAAAAATAAAAATCGCTGCTAAGCCGCAATTTTGATTAACAATAGGCATGAATAGACATTTTTATATTATTAATAATTAATAATATATATTTTTATATTATTAATAATTAACAATAGACATTTTTATATCAATGCCGAAAGTAAAAACTAAAGAATTGAATTGATTCAGTTTAACCTGATTTTTTTTATATTTATGCATATCCTTATCTTGAACTACATCAATTTTTTTCACTAATAATTTAAATGCTACGATTTGACAAATCAAACCAAAAATTTTGGAAAAATATCAACGTCGAACCTAAAAACTAAAGAATTGAATTACTTTTCAACTGTATTTTTTGATAATTATGTATATCCTTATCTTGAACTACAGTAAAAAAAAATAAAATTCCATCAATGATTTAATTGCTACAAATTGAGAAATCAAATCAAACTTTTTGAAAAAATATCATTGTCGAACCTAAAAACTAAAGAATTGAATTAGTTCAAATCAACCTGATTTTTCGATATTATGTCTATCTTTATCTTGAACTACAATAAATTTTTTCATTAATGATTTAATTGCTTCGAATTGAGAAATCAAACCAGTTTTTTTGAAAAAAATATCAATGTCAAACCTAAAACTAAAGAATTGAATTAATTCAATTCAATATATTTTTTTGATATTTATATCTATCCTTATCTTGAACTACGGTAATCTTTTCGATGCTAAAATCTAAAAACCAAAAAAAAAAATTAAAAAAAATATCAATGTCAAACCTGAAAACAAAAATATGATTTTTAAAAATATTTATGTCTATCCTAAACTATAGTAAAAATATTTCTGTGGGCAGCTATTCGATGACAAGAACTTTTTAAAAGTATAGTATGGGCGGGTTATATTTTTAGAATTTTTGAAAGGGGAAAAATAATTTTATTTTTTAGAGATAGGGGTGTGCATTTGATTTTTCGGTCTGGATTTTTCAGTTTTTGATTTTGTAAAAGTGTAACCAATCGGATCCAAAATAAATTTGGTTTGATTTTCCTCTATTCGGTTCGACTTTTTTCGATTTGGTTATTCGGTTATGTCGATAATTAATAACATAACCAAAGTAATAGTATTGAATCTCTTAAATATACTTTCTAATATAAATCATAAGTAAAACTTAAAACACAATACTTATTCACTGATTATGACAATTCACCTTATCCTTCCATTTATGACAATTATTTTATACTTTATCTTTTTCAATGTTCAGCAATACACATCAAATTATCTATAATCAAATCACCCAACTAGTCACAATTATTCACTGATTACCCGCTACCAAACTGATTCCAAAATATTCTAATTTACAACCAATCACGTGATTTGTTAGTTAACTTTTAAGAACCAAATTGGCAATCATTACTTATCATTATACACAAATCCAATTACATACTATATAATCATACTATATAAGTGGTGGTTCCTCAACTACTATCAAACCAATCAAAAATTGCCACGTGGGGCTAATTAATATTTCTTTCTTTTATATAATATTTTCTATTTCTACTTTCTATTTCTTTCTATTATATTCTATTTTCTATTCTACTTCTATCTATTTTATTATTTTTCTTTTACTTACTATATATCATCATCATACTTCATACTATATAAGTGGTGGTTCCCTTGGACTACCAAGGGTATTCCCGTCATTTCCTTCCTTAAAAGAGCTCCTACCAATACTACCAAACCTATCAAAAATGGCCACGTAGGGCTAATTAATATTTCTTTCTTCATCATCATATATAATAATCATCATTCATTCTATATAAGTTGTGGTTCCCTTGGACTACCAACGGTATTCCCGTCATTTCCTTCCTATACTATATCTAATTAATATTTCTTTCTTTTAGCACTTTTTTTTTGCTCTCAAATGCTACCAAACCAATCAAAAATGGCCACGTAGGGCTAATTAATATTTCTTTCTTTTAGCACTTTTTTCATCATACTATACTATTATTATACTATATAAGTGGTGGTTCCCTTGGACTACCAAGGGTATTCCCGGCATTTCCTTTCTTAAAAGAGCTCCTACCAATACTACCAAACCTATCAAAAATGGCCACGTAGGGCTAATTAATATTTCTTTCTTTTAGCACTTTTTTTTTTGCTCTCAAATACTACCAAACCAATAAAAAATGGCCATGTAGGGCTAATTAATATTGCCCGTGCCTTGCACGGGCCTTATCTAGTATATATATATATACTACTACTACTACTACTACTACTACTACAGACAATAGAGAGAATATGAGGACAATTGCAAAAGAACAATTGGAAAAATTGCAAATCTGCAAAATGAGCTATATTCAAGAATACACTTGTGAATTCGAAGAATATTACTACAAAATATTTGATAGCAGTAAAGAAATATATCCTTATTTAGAAAAATACTATAAAAAATTACCAGGCTTTCGGGCCAAATATTTTAGAGAAGAATATGATAAAGAAAACATTAATGGAGATACTCTAGGTCAAAGAATATACCTTCGCCCTTTTCTTCTCTTTTTCTCCCCCCCCCCCCCCCCCCCCCCCCCCCCCCCCCCCCCCNCCCCCCCCCCCCCCACACCCCCACCCCCCTAAATTATGACCCAATAATTCTCAACCCTAATAATTATTTTCCTATATGGGTGAAGTTATATTAAACTAATTATAAACTTAACCCATTAAGCATTAATTAAAATTAGTTATTTAATAATTAACCATCAGTTAGTTCACTCTAGTTAAATGAATATTCAAAATTTCCAAAAATGATCTTCCGGGTCATTACATAAGTATATTTATTATAGATGTTCAAACATAAAATATAAATGTAATCATCATGAAAGACCATAACCAAAAAGGGACAAAAATGGTTAACTCCAACTTAATTCTAAACCTAAACATTATATATATATATCGGTATTTTCGGTTTTTATTTTTTAAAATCCGAAATCAAACCAAAAAACCAAACAAAGTAATTTATTAATCCAAAACCAATCCGAAAAACCAAAAAATCAATCCAAATAAAAATTTGATTTGATTTGGTTT
This sequence comes from Solanum stenotomum, assembly GCF_019186545.1. NCBI lineage: Eukaryota > Viridiplantae > Streptophyta > Magnoliopsida > Solanales > Solanaceae > Solanum > Solanum stenotomum. Next base: position 73,336,691 of record NC_064283.1, on the reverse strand, counting down.
GGTTATTCGGTTTAATTCGAATAGTGCACACCCCTATTTAGAGATGATATATATTTATTATGAAAGTAATTCATATATATCCTTAGCGTTATATAATTGGTTTAAATATACCTCTATTGTAATAGTTTTAAATTTATATTTTTTACTCCTAATTTTTTTTAAAAAAATAATCATATAAGGGAATATATAATCCTTCTAGCAAAGTTCAACGTATGTTAAAATCTTTTTCATACATATATTTATTATTGTGGCTATATGTTAATTTAAAACTATTTTTTCAGCTATATTGTAATTTAGTTTTTGTATTTGTAAAAAAAATCGGGGAATCTATAATAAATTAGTGGAACATAATTATATTTGACCACAAAAATAATAAATTTAAATTAGTCGTTAAAACAAAAAAGTCAAAAAAATATATGTGTGAGGAGGATCATATATACCTAATATAGATTATTTTTAAAATAATTAAAAAAATTAAATTAAAATTAATATTTTCACTTTCGTTAGAGAAAAGTGGTATATGTGAGTCATTTGTAAAATAGTAGGGGTATATATGAACCACTTTCATAACGAGGGGTATATTAACTCTAAATGACAAAGTTGAAGGGTATATCAGACTCTTTTCCCTATTCGAAATAATATCATTTTTTATTTGTAAATAGTTGTGTCACGATCCGGGCCTACACTCTGGACGTGACCAGCACTTGCGAACCATTGTTGATCCCCAAGCGAATCCTCATCCTGGTTAACTACAAGCGGAAAACTAACTCAAGCAATAGTAGGCTTAAGATTGAATAAAATTGCTAAACTCAAATAATAACCTCATTAAGTATGAACAATACTCAATAGAAATATTTATAGTTTGTAAAACTTTTCAAAAAAAGTAAATACTAAAAAACTCCTCAACTCTATCTATCTATGAAGCCTCTACTATTACAGAAGGATATCGAGACAAGATCCGCGTCATCTCAAAACTACTAACTGTAAGGTAAAGGTGAAGTCTTCTGGAATATAAGAAAGTTCGCCAAAGCTAGCTGGAATGTCAAATGATTTCAACGAAACACCTGTTGATGATCCTGAACACTTGTAGTTGCATCATTATAAGGTGCAAGTCTAATAACATCAGTAAATTGAATGTACGAGTATCTAAGGGGAAACTGAAACATAGCTAACTTAACAGATAACATGGGAAGACAATACTCACCTCAACTCAATTCCAATATGAAAGCAATAATGAAAGATAACATGTTTAAAGCTTCATAATAAACATATACTAACTCAAGGATGTATATAAAAATACAATAAACTCAAAACAATAGATATCAACTCAAAATATATAAAAATACAATACATACTCTTTTACTCTTATTTGGGAGATTCTCTAACTACTAACTGTAAAGTAAAGGTCCGATATCTTAATATTTTTTTTATTTTAATTTATATGATATAGGTAGAATTTAGAAAGTTGAATAAATTTTAATATGATTTTTAGATATTTAAGTTGTTAATTACTTTTTGTTTGCGCAAATTTATTGTGTAGAGGTTCATTAAGATGTCCCTAATTAATGTATTTTTCGTTATCGATCGTTGATTTTTCACTCAAAGTAGTTACAAGATATAAACAAATATTACCGACGTTCAAGATAATGATTCCATAATTTCAAAAAAATTATACACTAATTAAATTAAAATAAAAAAAAAGAAGTAATTTTGTTTGAATTTATTTTTGAAACACGTTGAAGCATGCACATCTTCTTGAATTTAAAATTAAAAGTCATAGCTAAAACGGATTCATAATTTCAAAAAAATTATACACTAATTAAATTAAAGTAGAACAAAAGAAATATTGTTAAAACGGATTCCATAATTTTGAAAAAATTATACACTAATTAAATTAAAGTAGAACAAAAGAAATATTGCTAAAACGAATTCCATAATTTTGAAAAAATTATACACTAATTAAATTAAAGTAGAACAAAAAAAGTATTTTTTTTTCGAAACACGCAAAGCATGCACGTCTTCTTGAATTTAAAACTAAAAGTCATAGCTAAATCGAATTTCATAATTTTAAAAAAATTATACACTAATAATTAAATTAAAGTAGACCAAAAGAAATATTATTTTTTTTTAAAAAAAAGCATGCTTGTCGACATACCTACTTCAGCACAAACTATCTCTTTATATAATAAGAAAGTTTAATATAAAAATATAAATACACAAATTTCACACAGTAAAAAGAATGTTTGCATTTATTAAATATAATAATGATCATAATTTAGTATGAAACGTTGGTAGCTCAATTGATTGCTACAACTTACATCAACCAATATTGAAAACCTTTCATTAATTGCTATAGAAAGTTAGAAAAGCTGAAAAGTTAGAATTGAATATTAATGAGTAAATTAATTCAGTTATTCAATTTTTTAGTTCAAACAATAATTAATCATTTATCACTCAACAAAGAAGCCATTCAAATTTGATGAGTGTTCATCAATTTTAGCTTGTACTTTTTTATTTTATTTTATTTTTGTTAATGATTACACTATGGTTAAGTATAACTCATATCATATATATGACTTGCTAGTCTAGAAACTAGTTAAACTAGAATAGGGAGAGAGGTGAGTGAGAGGGAGGGCGACGAATGAGATAGTCATGTGTCACAAATACATATGAATCACACTTAATATAGACTAGATACATGTATTTGCATCTATTTGGGATACCAGATACATGCGAAAGATATGGAAGGGAGGCAAGCAAAATTTGTTATATAGCCAGATACATGCAAATCTACTTGGATATATTGTATCTAGAATAAATTACACATACTTTAATTCCATAAATCTCGAGATACATGTATTTGAACGCACCAAATTTTTGTAAGATTCGTAATATTATAAACTAAAATATGTTTAGATAATTTATAATTATCTCATAAACTAATATAATTTTTATAAGTTTCTCTAAAATATCTCTCTATCTCTAAGGTTCACTCTTTGTGAATTGAGTTCTTAGATTGATGTTACAATTTGTTAGTGAATATAAGCTATTGTAATTGCATTGACTTTAGAGCTTAGAAACTTATCCCCATCTAAAATCTATTACTTCTTTAGTCCTTATTTATTTGTCAAATTTTAACTTGATACATCTATTAAAAAATAATAATTAACATAGTGAATTTACCATTTTATATTAATTGATAGAGTTTCAAATATATTTACTAACTATATTTTTTAATGATATTAACTCAATATTAATAAATTAAGGATATACTAATAAAAGGGAAGTGCTAAATGGCCAGAAAATTTAAAAAAATTATAATATTTATTTTATTTTAAAACAAACTGATTTTTTTCCATTTTTTAGTTAAAAAGTATTAATGTTAAAAGGGTAAAAATGTTTAAAAAGGTAAAATACCATAGATAAAATATCATTCTGGCCAAATTCTGCCCATATTTTCTGGCCAAATTTTTTTTTTCCATAGTAACAAATTATTCTTTCTTAATTTGTCAAAAATAAAATATATAACAAATAAATAAGAACAAGAAAGTAATAAACATGTGCATTTGTGATAGCAACCATTACAACTGTGGTACACAGAAAATGATGGTCACATTAATATTTTTAATGGACTTTAAAATTTTAAAATCTCTCCGTTAAAGATATCAATGTTACGGTAGAAATGAGACCATGACTAAAAGGTGGAGAAGAAAATGATAGGATATTACAATTCAAATAATTTAATTTATATGATGATAATTTTAATATTTAACTTAATATTAATTTATTTAAATTTGTTATCGTAAAATTATTTTTCTGCATGAAGTGTCACATGGCAAAAAAAATTTAAATAAAAGAGAGTGGAGGCACATCATTAGAAGCTAGTTGAGGTGTGTTTCAGTAACTATTGAGTGATAGTTCAAGTAGAAAACTCACATTCTCAATAGTTCAAATATGAAATTCAAGAAATTGGGATAATTTAGGTGTGCTTTTTACGACAAAAAATAAAAATTCAGTTGCTTACATTATAACAAAAATAACTTTTAGCGGTGAAAATATGAACATTAACAAAGAGTACTAAGATCTTTACCTGCATTAATTAATTATCATAAGATTCAGTGTCGCTAAAGGTTTCAGGGACATTTACAAAGAATATCAATTGCCTCTAAAAATATATTTAGCAATAATTAAATTATCATAAAAAATTAATTGCCACTAAGGATCACTTTTAATGCAGTGTTAATTGTCTTTGCATTCCATGAGTGTAGCAATAATTATTTCCCTAAAAAGATCTAAATTAAAAGGAATTGAAATTTGTGTTTATGGAAGACAAAGAAACCTTGATTCTTTGAGTAAAAGTAAATTTGAACAAGGAGAAAGAGACTTGATTTCTGTGAAAGAAAGAAATGTCTATTAGTATTCCAATACATTTTTTTTTATCTCATTCATAGCCAAATTCAAGTAGCAACAAATTTACAATTCATATAGTTAACTTCAAATATTAATTTTCAGGAGGAATCTAAATATATTTTTGCTGATGTACGTCATGTAAATTAATTTTTCTTTACCCTTGTTTTCCTCAAGCAACAGTTGGAGTTACAATATTCTGGACAAAGACAAATATAAATTTTTAAGTACTATAAGTATTCCATGATTAGATACATTATCACTTAACATTGTTTTAAATTTTTAAATGTCGTTTACTTTAATTTTGCCCTCATTTTATTTTTCATTCACACCGAAAAACTGTTTTAAAAATACCGAATCAAAGTTGAAAAATGGAACCAAACTAGTTTAATTCAATGTTTGGTCCACACTTTTCAAAATAAAAAATCGAAGAACCGAATCGGGGACCAAACGTCCACCCTTACAAATTACTGTCATTTGAAAAATAAAATTTTGTCTCTGGTTCTAAAAAAGGGAAGAGTTAAAATATTTGATTATTCTGGCTACTTAATTTGTCGGTAACACACTTGTCATTTAATTTTGTGCTACAATCATCAAGATGTTTGTCTGGTTTTATCTTTCATTGTAAATATTGGTTTATAATTTATAAGGACTGATAATTTTAATCTTCAATTTATGAGATAAGGAACTCCATACCCTAAATATCTACTATATAAGTAAAGGACACACATGTTAATTACCCAATGATCTATTCAAATGATACTTTATTAAATTAAGTAAACAAAACAACAATCTTTACATATATAGGATGAAAAGACAATACTGTAACTTAAGCCATATGGATAACCTAACAAAAATAATTTCACACGTTATAACTTAGAGAGATGAATACGAAAAACATTGTAGCTTAGAGAGACATGTCCTGAGCTAATCTTGGTTTTGCCTGAGCAAGAAATGGTAAGGGAAAAAAATGATTAATCTTAGAAGACTCATTTAAATCATTGCATGGTAAATTCTAGGTAAATCCTTGAAGAAGTCTAGCAAGTAACATTGTAGTAATTGTTGAATCAAGTTTCACAGCTGGACAACTTCGTCTTCCAATACTAAATGATAACAAACGTAAGTTTGAATCAGTGAGAACTATTTCACCAGCATAAATTGCTATGATCCTCCAAAAATATATTTTTTATGAAGCTATAAACTCTTTTCAAAATAAGCATATTTTGAATCTTGATCAAATAGTCTATCAACCTTAAAATTAGACAAAGGTGATAAAACAATACAACTTTGTTTTATCACATGATCTATAAGTAATTGAATATATATATACTTACTTGCACTTGTGCCTTAATCTCTTTAACATTCATCAATGGATTTCCATTTGTATCTCTGAGCATGATAAGAACATCAAGGTTGTCCTCTTCCAAAGATTTGTTGCCATCTTTCCATATTTGAATCGTATGATCAACTTCAATATCTATATGTTTTGTTGCTTTAGCATAGGCTTTCTTGATAATTGCCTTGTGACCATCCACCTTGTGACCATCCAAATCCAAAACACTTAACCATGGCAAGTAATCTATGAAGGTGGTCAGCTTCTTCGTCCCTGTTACAACGAAGCCATTGAAAAGATGTTGGTGACAACACATGAGAAGTAGAAATAATAAATAAAATAATGAAAAAGTGNTTCTTATATATACTCAATTTTTTTTTATATAAATACTTGTAAATTTTTTTAAAAAAGAAAGGTGCAAGAAGTGAAAAAAAACGTGCAAGAATAAAAATAAAANAACTCTCTAAATTTGAAGAATAGAGGGTGATTTGGAGGTGGGTTGGAGTGTCATTTTTTATTTTATTCTCCAAATATAGAGGTGAGTTGGAGATGGTCTAAGGGGGCTCAAATGAACGCAGTTAGTCGACTAATTAAAATTGAATCTGCCATAGATTAAGATTATCACAACTTTTAGTCTGTATTTGTCCATTAGTCTTTCCGAATATGATTGATAGACTCCATCTCTTCTTCAACTGGTCGACACATTCCAAAAAGGACCTCACAATTATAGAGTGACATGAACAACAACACGTAGAAAATTAGATACATCAAAGGTAGGATACTTAAAGACCAACATAAACTTGACACGTTTTATTCGAGTATGTTTTAAAGATTGAGCATGAGTATATATTTATTGGGAGTAGTATTGAGCACCGATATGGGGATGAGTTCAGCAACTCACATTCCTCATAAACCATGCAACCAAAAGGGTCGTACTTTTTAGACGATTTCTTATCGCTTTTAAGCATAGTTTAGTGGATCCACTTAGTTGAGGTGTTCTATACCCCGACAAGGTATAGGACAATTCTGGCAGCGTGGACGAGACACTGTATCATCACATAGCTCGTAGTGATGGTTGTCAGTTAGAGAATCCCCCAAATAAGAGTTAAGAACAACTTATTGTATTTTTATACATCATTGAGTCAATATCTTCTATTTTATAACACTTTAAATATTGCATCTTTTTTTATTGTTTTTGCATTGGAGGTGAGTTGAGGTGAGTATTTCTTCCAATCTTATTTGTTCAGTTATCTATGCTTCCAGTTCTCTTTACATGCTTGTACATTCAATATACTGGATGTCATTCAACCTGCATCTTATATATGATGCAGATACAGGTGTTCAGGGTCATCAACAGTCGTTTCGTTGATACCATTTGCACTCCAGCTAGTTTTGGTGAGCCTCCTTGTCCTTGCTTTTTGGAGGGCTTCACATCTATTTTCTGCTTTGGTTAAGTTGTTGAGGGTTCTGTCCCGATATCTATTCTAGTATTAGAGGCTTCATAGTTAAATATTGAGAAGTCTCTCATTATTTCCCCTTTTTGTTGAGATGTTATGAGTTTTTGAGATAGTTGATTGTAACTTACTAAGTATTTCCAGATGTTCATTTGAGTTAAGTTTTATTTTAGACTATAAAGTTTAATCATGCATTCGAAGCTCCCATGTTGCTTGAGAAAATCTTCCACTAAGTAGTCAGTCAAGCCAAGGGTTCGCTTGGGAACTAGCGATGATTATCGAGTGATGGCCGCGTCCAGGGTGTAGGCTCAGGACGTGACACTTTAACTGTGAGGTTCTAATGATTCACTGTTAGGTTTTCCATGATATACTCTCTTTTTTTTACCCTCCCTAGGAGCTCCCACCCCTTTTGCTCCCTTGGTGACTCGAACTCGCAACCTTTGGGTTGGAAGTGAGGGGTGCTTACCATCCGAGCAACTCCCTCTCGTCTTCCATGATATACTCATTCATGCATTTTGCTAGTTTTTTTTTCCAAATACATTCGCGTATACGTGTGTGCATTCATGTTCTCTTACCACATTCTACTGTTGTTTGTCACAGATATTAGTGTGTGCAAGTGCATATCATCTTGTGTGTCTGTTTGTACTTATGTATACAATGAGTTGTAGCTCTGAAATAGTTCAAAATTTTGGATGCAGGAAAAGCTCAATCCATAGATTTTTCACAGCATATTGGTTCACACAAAGAGACCTATGAGAAGAAAACAAAACCAATTATTAATAAAATATTCATATGGCAGAGCACAAAGCGGACTACCAAGACTTGCCTCATGTAACAAAACCAATTATTAATACAACTCATGTTGCATAAAGTTGTATGTTTAGTATACATGGCCTTAGCTAATCTTGGTTTTGTCTGAGCAAAAAGTGGTAAGGTACAAAAAGGATCAGTCTTAGATGATTCAATTAAGTCATTATTGCATGGTGCATTTGGTGGTAAATTCCAAGTAAACCCTTGAAGAAGTCTAGCAAGTAACATTATAGTAATTGTTGAGCCAAGTTTCACACTTGGACAACCTTGTTTTCCAATACTAAATGACAACAAACGTATCTTTGAATCAGTGAGAACTACTTCACCACCATCTTTCCTTTTGAGGTAACGCTCTGATTCAAACTTTCCTTCCAAACTCATATATAATTAGTTTGTTTAGAAATATAGGTAATCTATTTATATAGGTCTGAATAGATATAGTAATAAACATGTGCATTTGTGATGTGCCAGCAGCCATTATACCTGTGGTCCACAGAAAATGATGGTCACATTAATATTTTAATTGACTTTAAAATCTTAAAATCTCTCCATTAAAGATATCAATGTTACTATAAAAATGAGACCATGACTAAACGGGGAGAAGAAGATAGTGGATATTACGATTCAAATAATTTAATTTATATGGTGATAAGAAAACATCACCATATAAAAAATTACTAAATCATGGAATTCATTGTCAATTGTTGATTATGTATGATTCATATATAATTTTTAAAGTTATTAACTTAAAGAATTTTTTTAAAAAAAGATGAGGATAATGCAAGAAAGTACTTGAATTAAAATCAAAATAAAATAAAGGTAGAAGTTGGAGAAACCGTATTTTCCTTGTAAAGTACTTAAGTAGTAGTTAAATTTTTATTTTTTTCATTTTATTTTATTTTTTCAGTAAATTAATGTTTTATCATACATGGAAATTCATGTATGTGTTTATGATGAATTAGTAGCCTCCCAATCTTCCAAAATGATGAAAATCTATTGTGATAGTTTTAAAGTTCTAAATGTTACTTAAATAGAATTATAAAATTTATTTTTATGTAAGGTAAAATTCTAATTAATTTAGAAGTGTTAAATATTATGATTTCTTATATCATGTGATAAATATAAAATTCACATGCGGAATTCTTACATGAAAACTTATAGCCAATTATAAGGGGGCATCATCAATGTCAAGATTGAGATATAGATTCTATCAATTAATTATTACTTTATTAATGTGATTTGTTATCATCCTATCTATCAGAAATGTGTAACCTACGAAAGAGTTTTACCTTTTGACAGATCAATATAATAAATCAAGTTATATTGATCATAACAATTATACAAGATTTAGAGTAAAAGTACATTTGATGAACTAGAGAAGTTGTTTTGTAAAATATTTTGAATATAAACTAGCATCTCTACTTGGTCCATTCAATAAACACGAATAATATAATAGCACAAGAAGTTGGAATAAAGTCACTCTCATAATCAAGATCAAATTATATTTAATCTTGTGCTACGATCATCAAGATGTTTGTCTTGTTGCATCTTTCATTGTAAACATTGGTTTATAACCCATAAGGACCGATAATTTTAATCTTTAGTTTATGAGATAAGGAACTCCATACACTAAATATCTACTATATAGCCTAACACAAATAATTTCACACATCAAGACTTAGACAGATGAATACAAAAAAAACCATTGTAGCTTAAAGATACATGACCTTAGCTAATCTTGGTTTTGCCTGAGCAAGAAGTGGTAAGGTAGAAAAATGATTAATCTTAGATGACTCAATTAAATCATTGCATGGTGAATTTGGTGGTAAATTCCAAGTAAATCCTTGAAGAAGCCTAGCAAGTAACATTGTAGTAATTGCTGAACCAAGTTTCACAGCTGGACAACCTCGTCTTCCAATACTAAATGATAACAAACGTAAATTTGAATCAGTGAGAACTACTTCACCACCATCTTCCATTTTGAGGTGGCGCTCCGGCTTGAACTTTAATGGATCCTCCCAAACTCTAGAATTCCGGCCAAGTCCAAGACGACTTAATAGCACTATACTCCCTTTAGGGATGAAGTACTTTTCACCGACGATGGTATCAGAGACAGACACGTGAGGAACATTAAAAGGCACAAAGGGATGGAGTCGAAAGGCCTCTTTTATGCATGCCTTGACATAATTAAGCCTTGGCAAGTCTGATTCTTGAACCCATCTATTGATCCCAACAACAATGTTGAGTTCTTCTATAGCCTTTTGCATTAAAATTGGTTGATTCAACATTTCTGCAAGTACCCATTCAACTGCATTTGAGGGATTATCCACCGTTGCCATAAAGAATTCCTGAACATTATTTGTTTGTAACCAATCATGTCAACACTTTCAAACTAGATGAGCAATAATTTATGTTTAAATTTTATTTTATATGATGAGTTAATACATAAGGTAGGTAGAAGGAAATGAGAATGTACTAGTTAGTTTGGCCAAATTTTGGAAATCAAAAGTGTATATTTTAGATAATTGATGTGTTTGGTCAAATATTGAAGAAGAATATGTGTTTTTGAGTAGCAGCAGAAGTAAGATGTTTTTCCCCAAAACGCTTTTAGAGCCTTGGTCAAGTACAAAGTATTGTACTAACTAATATTGACAAAAATGTTTTTTAAAACATAAATTGCTATCCTCCAAAAGTTCATTTTTTATGAAGTACTTTGACAATAAATTCTTTTCAAAATAAGCAAATTTTGAAAAATTGATCAGATAGTCTATGAATCATAAAATTAGCCAAAGGTGATAAAACAACACAACTTTGTTCACATGATTTATAAGTAATTGAATGTATATAAACTTACTAGCACTTGTGCCTTAATCTCTTTAACATTCATCAATGGATTTCCATTTGTATCTTTGAGCATGATAAGAACATCAAGAATATCCTCTTCCAAAGATTTGTTGCCATCTTTCCGTGTTTGTATCCTATGATCAACTTCAATATCAATATGTTTTGTTGCTGTAGCATATGCTTTCTTGATAATTGCCTTGTGACCATCCAAATCAAAAACACTTAACCATCGCAAGTAATCTGATATACTAAAACAATAAACATATTCAAGAAGTGTAAAAACTGCATCAATTTGCTCCTCATCTTGTTCTATAATTCCAAATAATGATCTCTTGCTATAAATCATATTCCTAATTACATTCCCACAATGATATCTTGTCACTTTCCTCAAATTAATAACAAGTTTGTTGTTGCATTGATTGTAAACAAATCGATGAAGGTGGTCAGCTTCTTCGCCCCTTTTACAACTAAGCCATTGAAAAGATGTTGGTGACAACACATGAGAAGTAAGAATTTTTTTCATTTTCATCCATTGATCACCACTGGGGACAAAAGCTGGGGTCAAGTAGCCATTACTAACGAGGCTCGCGGACATGCAAGTAGGCCTAAATGAGAAAATAGAGTCGTGAATCTTCAAGAACTCACAAGCAAGTTCAGGAGAAGTTACAGGAATAACATGATAATTACCAAGACGAATGCAAGCGATTTCAGTATCCATTTCCTCCATAATTTTATGTATCCGATTAATTAATGCATGCTTATTTTTTAGGATGATTTGAGGAAAACATCCAATTATAGGCCATGATTTTGGACCTGGAGGTAATGGTTTATTGTTTCTTACACTAATATTCCATTTCTTATTAAGACTAATAGAAATGAATATTGTTAATAGAATAGAAATTATAATGAAGAATGTAGTGTTACTGGAGATAATCATAAGAAGAAGGTTTGATATTTTCATCATTTTTCTCTTGTGATTGTTAAGGCTAATGTCTTCCACTATTTATAGGTGCTGCATGAACATGCAACTAATATAAGAACATTGTGCTTGAGAAAAATAAAAACGAAGATGATAATTCAATTGCTAAAAATTGAGAAATCAAATCAATTTATTTGAAAAGATATCAATGTCGAACCTAAAAATTAAAGAATTGAATTAGTTCAATTCAACTTGATTTTTCGATATTTATGTCTATCCTTATCTTGAACTACAATAAAAAATTTCTTTAATGATTTAATTGCTACGAATTGAGAAATCAAACCAAATTTTTTGAAAAAATATCAATGCCGAACCTAAGACTAAAGAATTGAATTAATTCAATTAAATCTAATTTTTTTATATTTATGCCTATCATTATCTAGAACTATCGTAATTTTTTCATCAATGATTTAATTGCTACGAATTGAGAAATCAAACCAATTTTTTTTGAAAAAATACCAATGCCGAATCTAAGACTAAAGAATTGAATTAATTCAATTAAATCTAATTTTTTGATATTTATGCCTATCATTATCTAGAACTATCGTAATTTTTTCACCAATGATTTAATTGCTACGAATTGAGAAATCTAACAAAAAAAATTGAAAAAAAATATCATTGCCGAACCTAAAAACTAAAGAATTGAATTAATTTAATTCAACTTGATTTTTTGACACGTATGCTTATCCTTATCTTGAACTACAGTAATTTTTTCGATGCCAAAACCTAAAAACCTAAAAAAAATTGAAAGAAAATATCAATGCCAAACCTAAAAACCAAAATATGATTTTTATTTTATTTTATATATCTATGGCAATCCTAAACTATAGTACAAAACGAATGCAAGCGATTTCAGTATTCATTTCCTCCATAATTTTGAATGCATTCTTATTTTTTAGGATGATTTGAGGAAAACATCCAATTATAGGCCATGATTTTGGACCTGGAGGAAATGGTTTATTGTTTCTTACACTACTATTCCATTTCTTATTAAGAATAATAGAAATGAAGATTGTCAATATAATAGAAATAATGAAGAATGTAGTGTTATTGGAGATAGCAATAAGAAGAAGGTTTGATATTTTCATCATTTTCCCCTTGTAAGGTAATTTTGAGACACAAAGAATACTCTCTATGTTTTAATTTTCACGTAACAACATATAATATGCGGCATAAGAGAGGCCACGAAATTAAACATATTATTTTCTTTCCGACTATATAGAAAAGTCATAACTAGGACAATCAACGGCGATTTAGTTAATTAATAAAAACTCCTAACGTAAAAGCAATTGAACATTTTGTACAGGGAGTACTGAATTAAATTCTTATGGCCGCATGATTATCTTCTATCCATTATTTGAAGAATAAAATAAAGCACATGGGAATATAAAAATGTAGGGGCCATTTATTGTATGCAAAAGTTATCACAAGAGTTCTTTTATCTTTAATTTGGATAAAATGTAAAATTATTTTATTTTATGTTTGTAGAAAAGTATTAAGTAATTCTTAAATTATTTGTCCTACAATTTATATTGTATTGATAAAATAAGTAATCTCATACATATATGATGATATAACTTATTTTTAATAATTCATCCCAAAAATAATTAATTTTGAGATAATTTATTCACAATCAAACGACCCCATTAAGACTGTACTACTTTTTGTTTTCTTAAAGTATTGTGACATTCAATCTACTCCAATTGCTCTAATTTTCTTTTCCTTTGGTTTAATTTATAATATATTTTTTAGAAATAATTTTATAAAGATAATATAAATAATTTTATTTGCATCAAATCTAGTCAAGTTTTTATTTATATAAAAAATGACCCAAAATCAGCTATACAAGCAACACAACTTATTTTTTTAATTAGTCATACGTATACATTATGAATTGATACGTTGATATGATATGTATTTTTATTTGCAAATCGATTTCTTTTCAATTCAACCTGATTTTTTGACATTTATGTCTATTTTTATTTTGAACTATAATATTTTTTTATTTTTTTTTTATAAATGATTAATTGCTACAAACCAAGAAATCAAATTAAAATTTTTTTTAAAAAATATCGCTGTCCAACCTAAAAACTAAAGAACTAAAATTAATCAATTCAATCTGATTTTTTGATATTTATGTAGATTCTTATCCTAGTATAGATGTTTGTGTGGTCTATTCATTTCCTCCATAATTTTATGTATCCGATGCATTAATGCATACTTATTTTTTAGGATGATTTGAGGAAAACATCCAATTATAGGCCATGATTTTGGACCTGGAGAAAATAGTTTACTGTACTTACACTACTTATTTTTTAGTTAGTCGTACGTATACATTATGAATTGATATGATATATATTTTTATTTACAAATCAATTTCTTTTTAATTCAACCTTGATTTTTTTAAATTTATATCTATTTTTATCTTGAACTATAATATTTTTTTCATAAATGATTTAATTACTACAAACCAAGAAATCAAATTAAAATTAATAAAAACTCCTAACTTAAAAGCAATTGTACATTTTGCACAGGGAGTACTGAATTTCCAAAATAAGCACGTGGGAATATAAAAATGTAGGGGCCATTTATCATATATATAGGGGATATATATATATATATATATATGAGTGTCCTAATAATTTATGTGATATCGATAAAATTTGGAGAGTCAGCCAATTTTTTTAAATTGTTAATGATTGTCCTCTGTCTCAATTTATATGACACAGATAAAATTTGGAGAGTTAAGAAAGTTTTTTATGTGATTTTAAATTGTGATTTATAGTATTTTATGTAATTTTTAGAAAAGCTTTTTACATTTATTACTCAATGAATTTAAGAAATAATACATTAAAATCAATAATTAATTTATTACTTCTCAAATAATATGGCAAGTTAATTTTTGCTATGAATTGAGAAATCAAACCAAAAGTTTTGAAAAGAATATCAATGCTAAACCTAAAAACTAAAGAATTGAATTAATTCAATCTGATTTTTCTATATTTATGCATATCCTTATCTTGAACTACAGTAATTTTTTTCATCAATGATTTAATTGCTACAAATTGAGCAATCAAACAAAAAAAATTGAAAAAATATCAATGTTGAACCTAAAAACTATAGAATTGAATTAATTCAATTCAACCTGATTTTTTGATATTTATGCTTATCATTATCTTGAACTACAATATTTTTTTCATTATTGATTTAATTGCTACGAATTGAGAAATAAAACAAATTTATTTGAAAAAAAAAAATCAATGCCAAACCTAAAATCTAAAGAATTGAATTAATTCAATTCAACTTGATTTTCAAATATATTTATGCATATCCTTATCTTGAACTACAGTAATTTTTTCATTAATGATTTAATTGCTACAAATTGAGAAATCAAACCAAATTTTTTGAAAAAAATATCAATGCCGAACCTAAAAACTAAGGAATTGAATTAATTCAATTAAACCTGATTTTTTGATATTTATGTCTATCTTATCTTGATCTATTGTAATTTTTTGCTACGAATGGAGAAATCAAACCAAAATTTTTGAAAAAAAATATCAATGTCGAACCTAAAAACTAAAGAATTGAATTAATTCAATTCAACCTGATTTTTTCATATTTATGCATATCCTTATCTTGAACTATAATGATTTTTTTTATCAATCATTTAATTGCTACAAATTGAGATATCAAACAACATTTTTTTGAAAAAATGTCAGTGCCTAACTGAAAAACTAAAGAATTGAATTAATTCAATTCAACCAATTTTTTTTATATTTATGTTTATCCTTATCTTGAACTATAATAATTTTTTTCATTAATAGCTACGAATTGAGAAATAAAACCTATTTTTTTGAAAAAATATCAATGTCAAACCTAAAAACTAAAGAATTGATGAATATTCAACTTGAATTTTTTATATTAATACCTATCCTTATCTTGAACTACAGTATTTTTTTTTTCATTTATGATTTAATTGCTACAAATTGAGAAACCAAACAAAATTTTTTGAAAAAATATCAACGCCGAACCTAAAAACTAAAAAATCAAATTAACTCAATTCAACCTAATTTTTTGGTATTTATGTCCATCATTTTCTTGAACTATAGTAATTTTTTGCTACGAATTAAGAAATCAAATCAATTTTTTTGAAAAAATATCAATATCAAACCTAAAAACTAAAGAATTGAATTAATTCAATTTAACTTGATTTTTTTTTATATTTATGTCTATTCTTATCTTAAACTCTTTTAGTTTTTTTCATTTATGATTTAATTGTTACAAATCGAGAAATCAAACCAAATTTTTTGAAAATATCAACGCCGAACCTAAAAACTAAAGAATTAAAATAACTCAATGCAACTTGATTTTTTGATATTTATGCTTATACTTTTCTTGAACTACAGTAAAAAATTTTATTATATCAATGTTGGACCTAAAAACTAAAGAATTGAATTAATTCATTTCAACCTGACTTTTTGATATTTATGTCTATTCTTATCTTGTGCTATAGTAAAAAAAATTTCATTAATGATTTAATTGCTACAAATTGAGAAATCAAACTAAATATTTTGAAAAAAAATATCAATGCCGAACCCAAAAATTAAAGATTGAATTAATTCAATTCAACCTGATTTTTCGATATTTATGTCTATCCTTATCTTGAACTACAGTAAAAAAATTCGTTAATAATTTAATTGCTACAAATTGTGAAATCAAATCAAAAATTTTGAAAAAAATATTAATGCCAAACCTAAAAATTTTAAAAATTGAATTAATTCAATTTATTATGATTTTTAGATATTTATTTCAATCCTGAACTATATTATAGATATTTCTGTTGTCTATACTCAATTCACTGAAAAACAAGAAAATTTCTTTTTCAAAGTGTCGTACAGAGTACAGACAGTGTTTTTCGTCGGCAGCTTTTGCATCACAAGATTTCCATATGATTATTTTCAATGCAGCTTTAACTCTTAAGGGGGGCTTATTGTATCGAGTCCGAAATTGAAAGAGCAAAAAATTGATGATCAAAATAAAAGGGTAATATTTAAATAAAAAGATGAATATCGTTAAATTATAGGTTGAATTAACTAAAAATAGTACATGGAGTAAAAGAGCGAAGATTGATGAAAGTAATTTTAAAATGCATTAAAAAGCTACTTTTTTTTTTAATTATTTGTCTGAATTGATAATACAGACCACATGGGAATATAAAAATGTAAGGGCCATTTATGGTATGCGAAAGTTATCACAAGCAACACAACTTATGTTTTAAAAAATGGTCATACATATACTAGATATATGAGTGTCCTTGTAATTTATGTGATATCGATAAAATTTAGAGAGCCAGCCAAATTTTTTAAATTGTTAATGATTGTCCCCTGTCTCAATTTATATGATAAAAATAAAATTTGGAGAGTTAATATTTTTTTTTATGTGATTTTCAAATATTTTAAATTGTGATTTATAGTATATTATGTAATTTTTAGAAAAACTTTTTATATTTATTACTCAATGAATTTAAGAAATGATACATTAAAATCAATACTTAATTTATTACTATTTCTCAAATAATATGGCAAGTTAATACAAAATAGCTAAACTTAGCGGATAAAGTACTATGACGATGTCACATATATAAGTTGATAATGAATAGACGTAACTATCTTTCTTAAATAATTGCAAAGCAGCACGTGGGAGAACATGTTCAAAGTAGACCCTTTTTATATATACTATCGGACATACACGCGTCATAATCTTATTCATCGATTCGACATTTATTAAATATAGAATCGACAGATAAGATTGTGCCATGTGTCCCTATTTAGTCTTCTGTTAGAGTGAACGGCTATGCTTTAGTTTTTGGACGGCAGGGACACCAATGTCCTAAACGTATAACGGAGGGTATCTGCATACTATTTACAATAGTTCGGGGGTATATTTATCCTTTTTCCCATGATTTAATAGCTACAAATTGAGAAATCAAACCAAAAATTTTGAAAAAATATCAATGTCGAACCTAAATTAAAGAATTGAATTAGTTCAATTCAATCCAATTTTTCGATATTTATGTCTATCCTTATTTTGAACTATAGTAAATTTTTTCATTAATGATTTAATTGCTACGAATTGAGAAATCAAACCATTTTTTTGAGAAAATATCAATGTCGAACCTAAAAACTAAAATATTAAATTAATTCAATTGAAACTGATTTTTTGATATTTATGCCTATTCTTATCTTGAACTACAATAATTTTTTCACTAATGATTTAATTGCTATGAATAGAGAAATCAAACCATTTTTTAAAAAAATATCAATGTCCAACCTAAAAACTAAAGAATAGAATTAATTCAATTCAATCTTATTTTTCGATATTTATGTCTATCCTTATCTTGAACTACAAATATTTTTTTCACCAATAATTTAATTACTACAAGTTGAGAAATCGAACAAAAAAATTGAAAAAATAATCAATGTTGAACCTAAAAATTAAAGAATTGAATTAATTCAATTCAATCTGATTTTTCGATATGTATATATCTATTCTTATCTTGAACTACAGTAATTTAATGTCAAACATCAATGCCAAACCTGAAAACCAAAAAGATTAAAAAAAATTATTTGTCATACCTAAAAACCAAAATATCATTTTTTTTATATTTATGTCAATCCTAAACTGACACAATGTTTTTCGATCACAAGATTTTCCTATGATTATCTTCAATGTAGCTTCAACTTTTTAAGGATTATCTTCAATCAAACATCAAGAGTAAGGCTTGAGAGAGGCCACGACTCCCACTCGTGCCAGCTAGGGCGGCCAAGAAATTATTTCCTCCATTTCAAAAAGAATGATTTAATTTTCTTTTTAGTTTGTTTAAAAAAGAATGACTCATTTTCTTTTTCGGCAACTCTTTAACTTTAACTTTCCACGTGGCATATTTAAGACTACAAGGTTAAATAACATTTTGTTACATTTGACATAATTTTAATTTAGAACCATAAGATTAAAAAGTTTTCTTTCTTTTTTTAAACTCTGTTCCAATTCAAACTAGGCAATTCTTTTTTAAATGAAGGGAATAATATTTTTTTTAATAAAATAAAATGTAAAATATCATTTTATATCAGACTCTTTTTCCTTTTTGAAATAATATGTTTTTATATCTCTCAATAGTTGACCTGAGCTATGTTAGGTCAGTTTACACATTTTGTTTTGAAATCAGATAAAAAAATTGTGGTTTTTTTTTTGGAAGTTTTAAAGTTTTGAACACTTTGAATTAAGTGATTTTTGTCTAACAATCAGAACTACGAGTCTCAGAATGATATTTAGTTGGTGCCATTAGTTTTGGAATGGATAATTTGATCTAGGAATGTTAGCGTTTTTCAGTTCCGAAGTCTTTAACTGAATTTGAGCTCTTGAGTTGGAAGTTTAAGTGTATTTAGGTCAAGAATTGATTTTGATCACCGTTCGGACAATCAGTTTGAAATTCCTACGACACCATTAAATTCGAGGGATGATTTTAGGTCTAAGTGTGGTTGAATTTTCAGAGGCTTCGAAGGCAATTTGGTATTTTTTGAGTGAAAGGAAGATCTCGAATTCATATTTTGATGGTTTCACTGGGTGTGAAACGTTGAGTTTAGTTGAGTAGCATATCTGATTTGTGTGCTCAAAATTTCGAATGAATTTCGAGGACCCATTTGGTGAATATTTATGTCTTAGTGAGTTATTGATGCTATAATCTGGTGCATGTTGTTTTGTTCGTCATGATCGTGGGCCCTTCTCTCGCAGAATGAAATATAGAAGGAATCGGCCATGTGACCCCTGGCGCACTGATGGAGCCAGGCACCAAACTTCTGGCCCAGGTTTGGGGCGCACTGCTGGATCGAGGCGCCAGGCCCCATCCCCGCCCAAAAACCCGATAAATTTTTCTCCTTAAATCTTTTTTATTCTCAAACTCAACACGAATACAAGAGAATTTCCATACAATTCTGTTGGAAACATAACATTACCAAAGATTCACAAAACAAAAGGATCAAAAGCCTCAATTGTAAAGAATTGAACTCAATATCAAGAAATACAAATGTTGTAACACCCCAGAAATTTTTTGAGCTAAGACTTGAACCATCCTTCGTAGTGAGTAAGTTTTTACCAAGGAATTTAAATTTTTCCTTAGTGTTAAGGTCACAAGATGTAGCACCTTGTGTTCCAAAAAAAACTAGAGAGAATTCATTCAACTCATTCCTAAGTTCTTCTAAGTTTTGGGTCAACTTCAAACGATCATAACCTTCAGTACAGAATGAGTTAGGTGACCCATAAGATATCAAATGAAAGGTCTTTGGATTATATTTTTAACGCCACCGAGTTTGCTAAATTTCGAGCTCGTTATGAGGGAGAAATGCCCGTTTGAAGTCGGGTTGTCTAAGTAAGGAAAGTTACCCGAAAATAATAAGGGTTATTTTAGTATTTTCCTTACTCAATCAAATTTAATTCGTTTTAGTAAGGTTTTAGGGGTCTAATGTGATTAGGTTCAGTTTTATAATCCTAATATACGCCTAAGATTTTAGTTGAGAGTTCAAGAAGAGAAAAAAAGAGAAAAGAGGAGAAAAGAGGAAGAAATCAAGGCGTTCGTCGAGGTTCTCGAGTTTTGTTGCGGATTTTTCGCCATGGGTTTGATCCCTAAGAGGTATGTAAGCTTCCATAGTGTTGGGGTTGTTCATCCACACGCCAATCATGTTAATTTCAGCGTTAAATTTGTTCTGGAAAGATGAAGGATTGTTGTTCTTGAATTGTATTCTTGAATTTTGCTTTCGTTCTTGAGTTAAGATGAGATTGATGAATTCTTGAGGAAATCGTGTCGATTTAAGAGTTGTGTTTGATTAGATTCTTGTGTACATGTATTGAGTATCTAAATCTAAAGAGAAATTGAGAAAACGAATCGAAAATAGGCGAATTAAGGTTAGAAAACGAGTAAGAAAAGATCGGGCAGAAAATAAGTATCAGGTCCACGCGGACCTCTTCCTTAGAAGTGATATTTTTTTATCTCCGCGTCGCGGAGAGAACGGGAACTCCACTCTCTCTAAAATTATTTCGACCAAACATTATAATTCATTTCCACATCGCGGACTTTCTCCCGAGACAACGTTTTTCAACCATTTCTCATGATTAACTATCTAAAACACTTTTAATCATCACGATATCTTTCCTACCACAAATTATAACATTGAATTCATAATTCAAATCCAATGTAGATGTAAGAGTTATTTAGAACATTTTCGAGAATATCCCTTTGAGTCTTTTTGAGGAGTCTTCTACCATTTCTAACAATTTCTTTCAAGACTCGAGCAAGTGAGAATGAGATTTAGGAGAATGTATTCATGATTCTACTTTATCATCATGAGATCTTTCATATTATGAACCATGACTCTTGAATTCATAATTCACATTCAAGAGAGAGTTAAGAGTAGAGTTCAAGAAAGTCTTTGAGTTAAATTGTGGATCCTTTGAGATCAACTATCGATTTAAAATAAGTGTTGAAGAGTAAGTATGAGAATGAGAAGAGTTGTATACATGAGTTCTATATCGTTATGTAGACCCTTGAGTCGAGTCGTTCATGCCCATAAATTCCGCATGAACTCCATAAGTTGAAGTATCTTTGAGAGGAGTAGTATCTTTAAGTTCTAAGTCTTGAGTATTGAGTTTCTAACCCTTTTTAGATTATATTCCTAATCATGGGACTATTACACGTTACCTATGAAGTCTTTGAGTTGAGTAGTTCATGTCCATAATTCCGTATAAACCATATAAGTCTAGCAGACTAAAGATGAAAAGGATTTTTGAGTCCTTGAGTTGAGTAGTCCATGCCCATAATTCTGCATGAACCCTATAAGTTGAGTATTATTGAAATAAGTAGTATCATTGAAGTTCTTGAGTTCTGTGTTATTGAGTTCCGAGTATTGAGTTCTATGTATGGTTATTGAAAACCTTGAATTGAGTCGTTCACCTCTATAATTCGACATGAACCTTATTTTGAGAAGTCTTTTACAAATTTTTCTAAACTTGTTTTAAGACTTGAGCACTTGAGTTGAGAAAATGTTGAGTTGAGTTCATTTTCTTTAAAATGATATATGGGAACTAAGTATTCCCAAGAGTAAATGTTTTCACATTTAAAAGATGAGGAAACTGAGATTTTCAAAAGAGTTTTAAGCAGTTTGAGTAACATCTCTTTTATGAGAAATTTTTTGAGTAATAATCTCAAACCATAGAAAGAGTTATGTTTTCAAACATTTGAGCTGAGTATATTTTGGGAGTAGTATTGAGCATCGATATGGGGACGAGTTCAGATAACTCAAGTCTCCATAAACCATGTAGCCAATGTGGGTAGAAAGGGTCATACTTTTTAGATGATTCATTAATGATTGTTTAGCATAGACTAGTGGATCCACTTAGTTGAGAGGTTCTATACCCCGGCAAAGTATAAGACAGTTCTAGCAGCATGGGAGAGACGTTGTATCATCACATAACTCATAGTGATGATTGTCAGTTAAAGAAACTCCCACAGAGTTATTTTGTATTTTCATATACAAACAGAGTTTATTTTGTATCCTTGTATATGAACTGAGTATATTGTATTCTTAAATACATTGATTTATTATCTATTGTTTTAAAAGCTTACCATATATTGCATCTTTTACTGTTGTTTTATCTTGAGTTGAGTAGCATATCCTTGAGTTGACTATCTAATCTTTGAGTTGAGTATTTTATTCTTGAGTTGAGTGATGAGAAAAGGTAAGTATGTCTCATTTTATCAAGTTCAAGCTTATGTTTATGCTTTAGAATTCCCCTTACATGCTCGTACATTACCTGTACTGAGCCATTTGGCCTGCATCGTTTCATGATGCAGATACAGGAATTCAGGATCATTAGCAGGCATTTCGTTGATATCACTTGCAGTTCCAGTTAGCTATGGTGAGCCTCTTTGCTTCCAGAGGATTTCATTTACTTTTCAGTTTTATCAGGATGTCGTGGGTCTTGTCCTGACTTCCATCTTTGTCATTTAGAGGCTTCATAGATAGACAATAGAGTTTGAAAAGTTTGTTTCATTTATCTTATTAAATTAAATATTTTAAAGACTTGAGTTGCCTATTGTTGGCTAGTTGAATATTCTATTTATATTAAGAGTAAACCATTTGAGTTAAATCTTTATACTTGAGTTCATGAATTTTATTCAATTTTTAAGCTTCTGTATGCTTGAGTTAGTCTTCCACTTGTAGTCAACCAGGATGAGGGTTCACTTGGGGACCAGCAATGGTTCTCGAGTGTCGACCACGTCCAGGGTGTAAACTCTAGTCGTGACAAATATATCCTTTAAATATGACGATTTCTTGACTAAATTGAGATGTAGGGCGCGTGAAAGAACAAGTCCAATACTGTGAGAAGCTTCACATACCTGGAAAGAACAACCTTCTTGGCGAAAATCAATGGAATCTTGAAGAATTCTTGAAACCTAGATTTTTCTCCTTGCAACATCTCGTAATTTGAAACAACTAGAAAAGAAGTGTAAAATTTGGAAATAGTCATTTTTGGAAAGTGTAAGGAAATCTGGAAAATTCTAAGTACGTTAAAGTGAGTTTTTGGTCAACTTCAAACGACCATAACTCCTAGCTCAGGATGAGTTAGGTGTAGTTCCAGATATGGTTAGAAAGATCTTGGAATGATCTTTCCAACGCCGCTGATTTTGCGCGATTTCAATATCGTATGAGTAAGTTATGTCTTTCAAAAGTTGGGCTGTTGGATTAGGAAATGTCCAATCCGAATTTTTAAAGGGTAGTTTGGTCTTTTCCTTACCCGATTAATTAAATCCGTTTTAGTAAATTAAGTGGGGTCAAAACTGAGTTAGTTCAATTTACGCTTTTGAAAAATAGAGTTAGGGCTTTCGGAGAAAGAACGCAAGAGAAATGAGAAGAGGAAAAGCAAGATTCGCCAAGAACGATCGATTTTGGTTGTGGATTCGCCAAGGAATTGATCCTACAAGGTATGTGAGTCTCTCATAGCGTTGGTTTCATCCACCCATGCGCCAAGCATGTTTAATTCAGTGAGATTCGTCCTAGAAGAGTTGGAAAATTGATGTTCTTGATAAATATTCTTGAATTCGAATGTTGTTAGCGAAGTAAGACGAATTGAGAAGTTTATGAGATCCTTACATTGAGTTTAGGGTTGCTTTGAGTTAGTTTCTTGAGTATATATGCTGGGCATCGGGAGTTAAAACGAATTTGAGGAAGATAATCGAATTTAGGTGGTTTGAGGTTGAAAAACGAAGAAGGAAAAAGTCGAGTAAGGTTCATGAAATCGCGGACTTGTTCCCCAAGTGAACAAAAATCTGCTCCACATCGTGGAGAGGACGCGAACTCCACTGTCTTAAATTTTAATTTCGTGAATAATTATTTAGGAACACCTCCGAGTCACGGACCTGTTCCAAGACGGTGATTTAGTAACTTTTCTCAAGTTTAGCTATTCGAAATCATTCCTGAACATCAAGAGACCTTTCCTATCGCAAATCATAATCCTTGAATCCATAATTCAATTCAAGGAAATTCAAGGAAAGTTAAGAGTCAATTCAAAGAAAGTTAAGAGTCAAGTCAAGTGAAGTCATCAAAGTTTCAAGAGTCTTTTACAAATGTTTTAACTTTGCTTTACAAAGTTTCATGAAGTGTACGGCGTCGAATATTAAGCAAATAACTATAAGTATTCAATTGATATAGTGTCTTCATATTTCCCCTTTTTCCCCCTTAAAATGATCCTAACTATAAGATCGCTCAATTCAAGTTAAGTCAAATAAATTTAGTCAAATAGTTAATTGCCGGATAACCGCATATTAGTGGGCATTTCAGGTGCTTTCAAACCCTTCCCCGAATGCTAACAAGAACCCTGAAACTCCTTTAAACATTTTCATTAGATTTGTTGTTTTAATCTCTTGAAAAAATGGTTTTCTTAATTTTACCCTAAAAATTAAGTGGCGACTCATAAAATCAGTCTAAAATCTACTTTTAAATAAAACAGTAGTAATTGTTGAACCAAGTTTCACAGCTGGACAACCTCGTCTTCCAATACTAAATGATAACAAACGTAAATTTGAATCAGTGAGAACTACTTCACCACCATCTTCCATTTTGAGGTGGTGCTCCGGCTTGAACTTTAATGGATCCTCCCAAACTCTAGAATTCCGACCAAGTCCAAGACGACTTAATAGCACTATACTCCCTTTAGGGATGAAGTACTTTTCACCGACGATGGTATCAGAGACAGGCACGTGAGGAACATTAAAAGGCACAAAGGGATGGAGTCGAAAGGCCTCTTTTATGCATGCATGCCTTGACATAATTAAGCCTTGGCAAGTCTGATTCTTGAACCCATCTATTGATCCCAACAACAATGTTGAGTTCTTCTATAGCCTTTTGCATTAAAATTGGTTGATTCAACATTTCTGCAAGTACCCATTCAACTGCATTTGAGGGATTATCCACCGTTGCCATAAAGAATTCCTGAACATTATTTGTTTGTAACCAATCATGTCAACACTTTCAAACTAGATGAGCAATAATTTATGTTTAAATTTTATTTTATATGATGAGTTAATATATAAGGTAGGTAGAAGGATATGAGAATGTACTAGTAAGTTTGGCCAAAATTTGGAAATCAAAAGTGTATATTTTAGATAATTGATGTGTTTGGATCAAATACTTGAGAAGAATAAGTGTTTTTGAGTAGCAGCAGACGTAAGATGTTTTTCCCCAAAACACTTTTAGAGCCTTGGTCAAGTACAAAGTATTGTACTAACTAATATTGACAAAAATGTTTTTTAAAGCATAAATTGCTATCCTCCAAAAGTTCATTTTTTATGAAGTACTTTGACGATAAATTCTTTTCAAAATAAGCAAATTTTGAAAGGTTGATCAGATAGTCTATCAACAAAGCCATTGAAAAGATGTTGGTGACAACACATGAGAAGTAAAAAAAATTTTCATTTTCATCCATTGATCACCACTGGCTCCCGGACATGTAAATGAAAAAAAATAGAGTCTTGAATCTTCAAGAACTCACAAGCAAGTTCAGGAGAAGTTATAGGAATAACATGATAATTACCAAGATGAATGCAAGCAATTTATTCAGTATCCATTTCTGATGAGTTAATGCATTCTTATTTTTTAGGATGATTTGAGGAAAACATCCAATTATAGGTAGGCCATGATTTTGGACCTGGAGGTAATGGTTTATTGTTTCTTACACTACCAATATCCCATTTCTTATTAAGAATAATAGAAATGAATATTGTCAATAGAATAGAAATTATAATGAAGAATGTACTGTTATTGGAGATAACCATAAGAAGAAGGTTTCATCATTTTTCTCTTGTGATTGTTAAGGCTAATGTCTTCTTATTTTATTTTATATTTATTTCAAAGTATTAAATAATTTTTGAATTATTTATTCTACAATTTATGTAATAATAATAATAATAAAATAAGTTATCTTAAATAACATATTTTCTTTTAGACTATATAGAAAAGTCATGACTAAGACGATCAATGGCGATTTAGTTAATTAATAAAAACTCCAAACTTAAAAGCAATTGTACATTTTGTACAGGGAGTACTGAATTTCCAAAATAATCATAAAATTCCAGCAAATTATTATGGCCACATAGTTATCTATGCATTATTAAGAATAAAATAAAGCACGTGGTAACATAAAAATGTAGGGGGCATTTATGGTATGCAAAAGTTAACACAAGAGTTCTTTAATGCATGCTTATTTTTTAAGATGATTTGAGCAGGGGCGGCTGGTTAGTTAAAAAAAAAAAGTCCTTGGCCTTAGGCCCCCAATAAATTGGGGGCCCCATTTTTTAGTTAATTAGGTAAGTTTAAATTTAAAAAAAAAAAATTAGAACTAAGACAACAAATGCAAATGACATTAATGAAGGGATAGATATGACAATTACTTATTCTCTTTCCAATAAAAAGTTGTGTACTTAAAAAAATAAATAAATTAGAACTAAAACAACAAATGCAAATGACATTAATGAAGGGATAGATATGACAATTACTTTTTCCCTTTCCAATAAAAAGTTGTGTACTTTTGTTTTTTAATGTACAAATTATGTTTTTTTTTTACCTTATTCTTTTTCTAATTTTATTTTTATATATTCTATCATCCTCTCTTCTTCTCTTCTATTTCTTCTCTCTCTTTTCTAATATTATATTTCTCCCTTATTCAAAGCTTAAAAATTTACTTGTTCTATTGAAAGTTTATATTTTAAATTTGGAGAAAAATCCAATTCATTTTCAGAAATCAAGTCTTCATCGTTCTTGAATTCGGTAATATCATTCTAATTCCTAATATTATTTTTGTTTTGTGTCTTATGTTTATTATATTTTTTTATTTGATATTGTAAATAGTGTTTAAAATATTTGTTAGAATTTAATATGTCAACAAGAAAATATGAATCCGGTCATTCAAAACTTAAAAGAAAAAGAAAAGTCGATAACTTAATAAAATCTCAAAAAGGTGCTCTTGATAAATTTTAGAAGTGGTTTGGCTATATTATCGATTGAAAAAAAATTATTAGAAGAGATTGACTACACAAAAACTATTAACAACTTTGCATCTCAAAAAGCTAGAAAAATAGATTTAAAATAAAAACATTTTTAATTTCTTTTTTAAGGCCTCTAGTTTGATTTTGGCCTTAGGCCACCAACGGGTTTAAGCCACCCCTGGATTTGAGGAAAACATCCAATTATAGGTAGGCCATGATTTTGGACCTGGAGGTAATGGTTTATTGTTTCTTACACTAATATTCCATTTCTTAAGAATAATAGAAATGAAGATTGTCAATATAATAGAAATAATGAAGAATGTAGTGTTATTAGAGATAACAATAAGAAGAAGGTTTGATATTTTCATCATTTTCCCCTTGTGATTGCTAACTCTTTATGTCTTACACTATTTATAGGTGCTGCATGAACATGCAACTAAGGTAGGCTCAACAAAGTGGTATGGTAAGTAGTATTTAATACTCTTTTCGTTTCAATTTAAATTGAGACATAGAGAATACATATCCTTATCTTGAACTATAGTATTTTTTGGTAACTTAAATTTTTGATAACTTAAATTTTTTATATTTATACAACAAAGTGGTATGGTAAGTAGTATTTAAATTGGTAACTTAAATTTTTGATATTTATACATATCCTTATCTTGAACTGCAGTATTTTTTTTCATTTATAATTTAATTGCTACAAATTGAGAAACCAAACCAAATTTTTTGAAAAAATATCAACGCCGAACCTAAAAACTAAAGAATCGAATTAACTCAATTCAACCAAATTTTTCGATATTTATGTCCTCTTGAACTATAGTATTTTTTTTGCTACGAATTAAGAAATCAAACCAAAAATTTTGAAAAAATATCAATATCGAACCTAAAAACTAAAGAATTGAATTAATTCAATTTAACTTGATTTTTCGATATTTATGTCTATCCTTATCTTGAACTATAGTAATTTTTTTCATTTATGATTTAATTGTTACAAATCGAGAAATCAAACCAATTTTTTTTAAAATATCAACGCCAAACCTAAAAACTAAAGAATTGAATTAACTCAATTCAACCTGATTTTTTGATATTTATGCTTATCCTTATCTTGAACTACAATAAAAAAAAATTATTATATCAATGCTGGACCTAAAAATTAAAGAATTGAATTAATTCATTTCAATCCGAATTTTTGATATTTATGTCTATTCTTATCTTGAGCTACAGTAAATTTTTTCATTAATGATTTAATTGCTACAAATTGAGAAATCAAACAAAAATTTTTGGAAAAAAATATCAATGCTGAACTCAAAAACTAAAGAATGGAATTAATTCAATTCAACCTGATTTATCGATATTTATGTCTATCCTTGTCTTGAACTACAATAAAAAAAAATTCACGAATAATTTAATTTCTACAAATTGAGAAATCAAATCAATTTTTTTTAAAAAAAAATCAATGTCAAACCTAAAAACTAAAGAATTGAATTAATTCAATATAATATGATTTTTAGATATTTCTTTCAATCCTGAACTATATTATTGATATTTCTATGGTCTATACTCAATTCACTGAAAAACAAGAAAATTTATTTTCCAAAGTGTCGTACAGACACAATGTTTTTTCGTCGGCAGCTTTTCGATCACAAGACACAATTAACTGTTAAGAATGATTATCTTCAATGTAGCTTTAACTTTTAAGGATTATCTTCAATCAAACATCAAGAGTAAGGCTTGAGAGAGGCCACGAATCCTACTCGTTCTAGCTAGGGCGGCTTATTTTACCGAGTCTGAAGTCAAAAGAGCAAAAAATTAAGGATCAAATCAAAAGGACAATATTTGAATAGACAGAAAAATATCGTTAAATCATAGGTTGAAAGTCTCATGTTGACATGAGTCTTATAAAGCGCAGTCAGAATGAGCCTCCTATATAATCTATAAGAGAAGTATTTTTCGTTTTCCATTATATGTTAAAGGAGACCAAAAAAAAGATGAAATGAGCAGAAATTTGTATATATCAATTAATGAAATTAATAAGCATGTGAAAATCAGATAGGAATTCTCTATAGTTGAAAGGATGTGGTACGCTGAATCTTTAGGAAATAAAATGAGCAACTTTCACATATAACAAACATAAAAATTATATTTGTATGTTATAGTTATAGTTTGCATAATTGCGCTCCATAGCAAATTTTATGTTTGCTATGGAGCTTTTGATTTGTATAATTCGCTACAAACATTCAGTTTTATACAAATTGTTCAGTTTTGTATAAATCATTTATACATTGTAATTTGTCTAATAAGATATATATTTATATAATTATAAGTGTATAGGACGAAAATATATGTATTTGTATTTGTATATACACTTTTCTTTCGCTTTATACAAACACAACACATTTTATACCGAAATGTATAAAATAGCTAATTGTATACCAAAAATGGTTAATTAATTGTATACCGAATCAGATGGCAAAAAAATGGGATATTTGTTGCGAATTACAAATAAAATAAACTATAGCTATAACATTTAATTTGAATTAATAGTTTGTTATTTCATACAATTTTCCCAAATAAAATTCCTAAAGAGAATTGAATGCAATAGATAACTAAACTGACAAGGTTTAAAGAAATACTCACCTCAACTAAATGCAATAATAAAAGATGAAATGTTTAAAGCTTCATAAATAAAAGATACTAACTCAAAGATATGTATAAAAATACAATAAGTTACTATTTATTCTTATTTGGGAGATTCTTAACCGACAAACATCACTATGAGTTATGTGATAATACATCGTCTCGTCCTTGTCGGGGTATATAGAACACCTCAACTAAGTGGATCACTAAGCTATGCTCAAAAGCAATAATAAGTTATCTATAAAGTACGATCATGCATGCACATGTTGACTACATGGTTTATGAGAAATGTGAGTTGCCTGAACTCATCCCCATATCGATGCTTAATACTACTCCCAATAAATATATATACTCATTCTCAAATGTGTAAAATATACACTTTCTCAATTTGAGGTAATTAATCAAAATGTCCTCTTAAAAGAGGTAACTACTCCGAATTAACCTCTGAACTCATTACTCTTTTTAGAAATCAAAATTTCTCTTTTGTAAAAGTGTTACATTTGGGATTACTTAGTTCCCTTATATTCTTTCTCAATCACGAATAAAACTCTTCTCAACACTCATCTTTGCTTTTTCAGAAAATTAGTTTAAAACCATTGTTGGTTACAAAAGATCCTCAACAATAACTCAAAAAGACTTCTTGAACTTTTTTCTTAAACTCACTTTAGTTTTGAATGCATTAAGACATGTGATTACAACATGTAGGAATTCTCAAAGGTAAATGGAGCCTATAGGATCTAATATAGAGAAAGGAAACGTAGCCACGACTCAAAGGAAGCACATCTGGAATGAAACACGGAAGAAATCGGTCGGGCGACCCCTGACGCATTGTTGGCGCGGGGCGCTAGGCACCCAACTTCTAGCCCAGGTTTGGGGCGCCAGGCCCCAAACTTCTAGGCCTCAGTCCTGGCGCGCCGCCCCATCCCCTGCCCAGAAACCCGACAAATTTCCCAAGCTAAAATTAGGACCCCAACAAGTTTAATATTTAGAAATTTCTCCTAAACTCTTCTTGATTCTCAAATCCAACACGAATACATGAGAATTTTTCATACAATTCCGTTGGAAACATAACCTTACCAAAGATTTACAAAACAAAAAGATCAAAAGCCTCAATTGTAAAAGAGTTAACTATACAAATTGTAAATTTATTGCTACTTGGATTTGGTTATGAACAGTGGCGGATCTATGTAGATGTGTGGGGGTGCCACGCCACCCCCGAACTTCGACGGAAACTCTTATATACATAGGCATATATATATAATATTTATATAAATATAAAGCGTGCCACCCACAGAACAAAACTGTCTTGTGGTGCCATGGTAGGGGGGCAACTTTAGAAGGCTGATGTTGTGGGTTCAAATTCCATTTGTACCTATTTTTTTGAGAAATTTGCTACTGGCACAATTTTTTTTTAATCTTTTTATAATTGTTATTGACTTAAATTAAATTAATTACATTATTACTCCTTTGACTTTTCTTTTATTTGATTAAATACTCAATAAAAGTGTAATATCTTATTATTTACATTTTATTGATTGATTTATGATATATATCGAAAAGACAAATAATTTAATCAAATATAAAATTAATTTAATCGATAAGTCTATTTGGCACCCACGGACTCTAAATCCTGGATCCGCCATTGGTTATGAATGAGATAAAAAAAAATGTATTGGAATACTAATAGACATTTCTTTCTTTCACAGAAGTCAAGTCTCTTTCTCCTTGTTCAAATTTACTTTTACTCAAAGAATCAAGGTTTCTTTGTCTTCCATAAACACAAATTTCAATTCCTTTTAATTTAGATCTTTTTAGGGAAATAAATATTGCTACACTCATGGAATGCAAAGACAATTAACACGGCAATAAAAGTGATCTTTAGTGGCAATTAATTTTTTATAATAATTTAATTATTGCTAAATATATTTTTAGAGGCAATTGATATTCTTTGTAAATGTCCCTGAAACTTTTAGCGACATTGAATCTTATGATAATTAATTAATGCAGGTAATGATCTTAGTACTCTTTGTTAATGTTCAAATTATCACCGCTAAAAGTTGTTTTTGTTATAATGTAAGCAACTGGGTTTTTATTTTTTGTCGTAAAAAACACACCTAAACTATCCCAATTTCTTGAGTTTCATATCTGAACTATTGAGAATGTGAGTTTTCTACTTGAACTTCACTCAATAGTTACTGAAACACACCTCAACTAGCTCTAAAGATGTGCCTCCACTCTCTTTTATTTATTTTATTTTTTGCCACGTGACACTCCATGAGGAAAAATAATTTTACGATAATAAATTTAAATAAATTAATATTAAGTTAAATATTAAAATTATTACCATATAAATTAAATTATTTAAATCTTAATATCCATCATCTTCTTCTCTACCTTTTAGTCATGGTCTCATTTCTACCGTAACATCGATATCTTTAACGGAGAGATTTTAAGATTTTAAAATCCATTAAAAAAATTATAGTGACCATCATTTTCTGTGTACCACAGCTGTAATGGCTGCTATCACAAATGCACATGTTTATTACTTTCTTGTTCTTATTTATTTGTTAAATATTTTATTTTTAATAAATTTAAAAAGAATATTTTTTTAATTATATTTTTAATTTATTAATATTAAATTAATATCATTAAAAATATATTTGAAACTCTATCAATTAATATAGAACGATAGACTCACTATATTAATTATTATTTTTTAATAGATGTATCAAATTAAAATTTGACAAATAAATAAGGACGAAAGAAGTAATTAGAGTTCAGATGGGATGGGTTGCTAACCTCTAAAGTCAATGCAATTACAATAGCTTATATTCACTGACAAATTGTAACATCAATCTAAAAACTCAATTTATGAGTTCAATTCACAAAGAGTGAACCTTAGAGATAGAGAGACATTTTAGAGAAACTTATACAAATTTTATTAATTTATGAGCTGGTTATCTAAATATATTTTAATTTATAATATTACGAATTTTATAAAATGTTGGTGCATTCAGATATCTATATTTCGAGATTTATAGAGTTAAAATTAGGTGTAATTTATTCTAGATACACTATATTCAAGTGGATTCACATGAACCTGGATATATAACGAATTTTGTCTGCCTCTCTTTCATATCTTTCGCATGTATCTGGTACCCCAATTACATGCAATCACACCAGATACATACAAATACATGTATCTAGTCTATATCAAGTGTGATTCACATGTATTTGTGACACACAACTATTTCGTTCGCCGCCCTCCTCTCGCTCACCTCTCTCTCTATTTTAGTGTAATTAGTTTTCGGACTAGCAAGAAATCTATATGATATGAGTTTTATTAACACCATAGTGTAATCATTAAAAAAAAAATTACAAGCTAAAATTGATGAACACTCATTCATGAATACTACAAAAAAATACTCAATATTTGTGGAAGTTTTAAAAACCGCCGCTATTAAATCATTTTGTGACGTTTATTTTAACTCCTACTAAATAAATCTTTTTGTGACAATTTTATTGAGAAGGTTCGAAAATCGCCACAATTTCATATTATTTGTGGCGATTATCAACCCCCAGAAATTGTAAATTCATTAATTTTAGAAAATATATCCCTTTTATATATCTTTTATTTTTATATGTCCTAAATATTCATATTTTTTTTAATTTATGACAAATTGTAATAAAATTTAATTAATACAATATATGTATACACACAATGACACAAATACTCGTGGTTCTCTTGCTTAATTTTAATAGAATGCATGTACATGACCCTATATATATACTATCAAAATATTATTTTCTATTTTGTCTATTCAACTTCTTTTTGGTGTTTTATTTTTTATATATTACTACTTTATATTAATTTTTGACAATTAAATTTATTTTGAAAATTAATCTAAATATGTAATTATACTTGTGCAATATAATAATATATCTATAATTATATGATAAGAAAATGAATCATCCTAATAATTATATTATGTAATTACTACCTATAATTACACTTATTTTAATTTTTAAGGCTAAACAACACATTATTAAGTCTGATTTTGGCTAGATCATTTTATGTTAATGAGTTAAATATAATTTTAATCCTACTTTTAGTTTTTATTTAGTATATCTACGTATTTTAAATAAAATTTAGAGGTCATATCAATAGTCATATTTATTATATTTATTTGTGTGTTCATTTAACTTTATTTAAGCTCTTATAATATTTAATTTTTAAGATAAAATATTTTAATTACTAGTTACTAGTAGTTATAACGAAAAAGTTTTTAACCTAATTAGTCCAACCAAAATCCACCTAATTAGTCCAAACAAAATCCTAAATGCTTACCATTTTTCCTCAAAAATTAAAATTTGCCACGGGCTAAAATCCCCCCCCCCCCCCCCCCCCCCCCCCCCCCCCCCCCCCCCCCCCCCCCCCCCCCCCCCCCNCTCCCACTTTCCTACTTCCACAATTCGGTACTTCCTAAAAGACTCTCCCTTCTTATTTTTTTCCTTGCCTATTTTATCTTTTATTCAATCTGATTTTTAATTAGTTTGTGTGATTCTTTTGATTGACTTTTTCTTTGTTGGTTTATAAAGTGGAGTTCTCAAAGCAACAACTTTGTATAACATATGGATTGGGTAATAAAATTTTTGTGAATGGAAAGGTAATTATCTGTCAAATGAATTTCAGAATTCACACTACAATTTGAGATTTATATTTATATTTTTTATTTTATTGTTAAATAAATATGTATTTTGTAAGTTGTTAAAGTTATGTAGCCATACTTCTATATATTTCAGGATATTTTTTGAGTTTTCGCCACATCATAAAAAAATTTATATCTGGCCTTCAATTGATTGCAGATAAGCCTCAATTTTATTTTTGTTTAGATAAGAATGATGACTAGTGTTTTATAAAATCGTGAATTAGTTTGATTCTTATTGACACCTAACAGATTTGTTTTGCTCATTTGAGAATTGAGTTTGAATTATCAGTTTTATGTTTTTTCTATTATTGTATGTTTATTTCCTAACAAAATAAGTAACCTTAGAGAATAACATTTTGTAGATTGTTGTATTTTTTATTTTTTTTTTAAAGTTAATTTGGACATGTAGTCCATTTTATTACTGTCTTAAAAAGGCCAAGAAACAAACTTACAATAAGAATCACATGTCCGGCCCAAATAGCCCATCAGGTTATACAAACAATGCCCTCTATAGTAGGATTTCCTATTTTGTTCACTTCTCCCTTTCCACATTTCCATCTTCTTCCTTTCCTTTCCACTAGTTGTCACTTCGAGTATATTTCCGATCAACACCAAGATCTGGACTCTTCATCTTTGGATAATCAACATCCTTCATGACTTCCTTTCCATGTATATTGTATATTTCAGCTACCAAAAGGCATTCTTTATGTTTTCTTTTCCTTATTTCATCAGCTACTTTCTTTGTTCTTCCTGATTCTTTTTTCTTTTTCCTGCAGGTGTACTCTCCGGTGTAGGTTGATGCCAAGATTGATATATAGTGTGAACATTGCATTTCATTGCTCAGATTCTTCCTCATTTCGTTCTTTCTTTTTGCATCTAACACCTTGTGTTTTCCAGTTGAGGCCGAATAGGATTGAGTCAGTTTGCTCCCGTGCTTCTTCATCCCGATTGCTCGCTGGATGCATGCTTTGGAATCAGATATGGCTCCATAACTCTTGACTTTGGCTAGTTCCTGTACCACTGTTTGCTGGCTGTTATAACTTATTATTAGTTCCTGCGCAACTTTTTTGCTCCAAAAGTAGATAAAGTCTTCCTTGTATATAGTATAGCTGTAGAACCCTGTGGCATGAATATTGTAACTAAGCATGTTGACAGTTGTTGTGTATTCTCCTTGTTTTGATCCTAACAGAAGGGACTTCATGCTTATCAATATTAAGAATCCTTTTTCCTAAACTTGGTAATTGATGAAAATGTTGAAACACCAACTTATGTTCAGTGTTTATTGCCGCATTTGCTATGACATCTGCTAACTGATTCGCTTCTCTAAAGACATGCCAAACTTGTACATTAATTTGCTTCAATATTGCCTGGATATCTTCTACTTTCTCAACAAAATCCCCTGGTATTCTCAAACTCCCACCTATCATATTTTTTAAAGCTAATGAGTCTATTTCTAGTCTCATTTGCCTTAAGTCATTTAGAAAACAAAACTGTAATGCCTTCCACACCGCTGTCACTTCTGCCTCCATGTTAGTGGCCTCTCCAATATTATGTGCCTCAGCATAGATAAGGTCTCCATCCTTGTCCCTTATACAGTATCCATAGGCACTCTTCCCTGGATTACCTTTGCTGGCACCATCCGTATTGCATGTCACCCAACCCTCTTGCGGTTTCATCCATCGAACCACTTGATAATGTAACGTTGCCTTGTAATTCTGTAAATTGTCCACCATTTGTATTAGTGCCTTCAACCTTGTAATATTTTAATATTTGTGTAATCTTACTTGCTTTAACGAAGAAGAAATATAACTATTTCATACATCGGACTTGAATAAATAACAAGGTAGGGTAAAAATAAACCACATGATTTTACTCTTTTTGGATGAGAGCTTAAATATATTTACATTGTTTTTTAATTGATGAGTATGACCTCACTAATAAGGCTAAAGGTTCACATAAATTTATGTTTTAGATGAATTAAATTTTGAATTTTCTTCTTTTATCAAGGTGTACAAAGATATGTATATATTAATATTTGTTTATCTAATGTATAACGTTTTTATGATTTCATAGATTCAGCTTAATGATGATGAAGATCGAGCTTACTTCACCTTGAAAAAAAGATAGGATGACACCAACTCAAGTCACCAAATAAATACATAGAACTTCTTTTTAGTATTTATCTTATATGACACTATTTTAGATTTTAAATTGTAACGTTAAAGTTGCTATACATGAGATTTATTACTGAATTTGACATGAGTTTTAACTTGTAAACTTTTTATTATTGATTTGTATAATGAAATTTGATTTACATTAAATATTTAGAAAGTATTTATATGTGTCTTAACAAAGGCTTGATGTAATTTTTTTTATAGAAATATGACAATTGTGGCAGTCACAAACATCCACAAATTAGATTTCGTGAATAGTGATATCATATTGTGGCATTTTTAAACCCATCCAGACATTTATAAAAAATATATTAAAATAGTATAATGGAGGTTGTAAACCGTCTCAAATTGACGTAACAAATCTCCATAAATTAAAAAGTAATTATGTGGAGGTCGTCATGGAGGTTTCTTAAAATCATCATAAATATGCTCGTGGCAAAGGTAATTGTAACGTTTTTAAAAATCGCCTCAATTCTTATTGTGAAGGTCAAAAACTGCCTCAAATTGACAAAATAACCCCATAAATTGAGCATTTTTTTTTTATTTGGATGACTCCTTTATAATTGAGTGATAAATGAATAATTATTGACTGAACTACAAAATTGAATAACTGAATTAATTTACTCATTAATATTCAATTCAACTTTTCAGCTTCTCTAACTTTCTATAGCAATTAATGAAAGGTTTTCAATTTGTTGATGTAAGTTGTAGCAATCAATTTGAGCCACCAACGTTTCATACTAAATTATGATCATTATCTTTAATAAATACAAACATTTTCTTTTTATTGTATGAAATTTGTGTATTTATATTTTTATATTAAGTTTTCTTTTAAATGATAGGTTTTTGAAAGGTAAATAATTGTTTAATTTTAAATGGATGATTTGGTAATTCAATTTTTCACTTTTAGAATAAGTATGATATATAGTTGATGATATGATATGCTAATGTAGGGGTAAAATAATATTATATGATGATTGATGATAATCAAAATTTCAATATAAAAATAATGAACCAGAAAATAATGAGGAAACAAAAGAAAAAGAAAACATTTTAAAGATGTAATCAATGAAGGAGAATATGAATGTCCTCAACCATTATTAAATTGATTGAATTAAGTGTGAGCACTAAAGTGCTATTGATCCGCTTTCAAATCATCCATTTCCAATTCATGTAACTGAAATGTAATTTTTTTTTTTAATTTATGGTGCAAAATAATTACGTACTATTTAGTTAAGTATTAATTTATTATAAGGGCAAAATGGTAATCTAACTTTGAAGACAATATCTTTCCACTTATAATATACTCCCTCCGTCCACAATTGTTTGGCAGGTATACTAAAAATAGATGTCCAAGATTAATTGTTAATTTAAACAATCAAGAAATAATTAGTCACTTTTTTCCAATTCTGCCCTTAATGATAGTGTAGTTCAATTGAAAAGTTATGTGGACTTTTGATATTCCTGGTATTGTAGGGTTATATTAGTCAAATTACACCTTGTATTAAATTTTCTTTGAGGGATGTGCATGACCTTACCCTGACAAACAATTGTGGACGAAGGGAGTATAAGATAAACTATATATATATAGTAGAAAAAATACATGTATCTAGGTGTATCTTTCTCAATATATAATAAGAAACTATTAATTAGTGATAAGATAAAGCATTTAAAGTATAGGTATAATTAGTATATAGTGATATTGATGTGTGCTAATGTAACGACCTGATTTCCATCGTTATGGAAAAGCCAATGGAGAAATAATTGGGGTCAGAAAACTTTTTCGTAGTAATTGGATTTTCCCAATCTAGTCCAGATTTGAACGAAATCGGAGTCATTAAGGTGTAGGGAAATCTGGTAACAACCGGTTGAGTTAATTATGTCACTACAAAAAAATGCTCAATTTATGGGAGTTATTTTGTCAATTTGAAGCAGTTTTTGACCCTCACAATAAGAATTGTGGCGATTTTTAAAAATGCTACAATTACCTTTGCCACGAGCATATTTGTGGCAATTTTAAGAAACCTCCATGACGACCGTCGCAAATGTGCATTGGATTTGTGGAGGTTTTTTAAGTCAATTTGTGATAGTTTACAACCTCCATTATATTATTTTAAATTTTTTAAATTATGTTTGTGTATGTTTAAAATTACCACAATGTGATATGTATATTCCCATAATCTAATTTGTGGAGGTTTGTGACCGCCACAAATTGCAATATTTCTATAAAAAAAAATTACATCAAGCCTTTTTAATAATACATATAAATATTTTCTAAATATTTAATGTAAGTCATATTTCATTATACAAATCTGTAGTAATTATAGGTAATTAGATAAATAAATATTGATACATACATATCCTTGTACACCTTGAACAAGAAGAAAGTTTAAAATTTAATTCATTT
Organism: Solanum stenotomum; assembly: GCF_019186545.1. NCBI lineage: Eukaryota > Viridiplantae > Streptophyta > Magnoliopsida > Solanales > Solanaceae > Solanum > Solanum stenotomum. Next base: position 73,297,342 of record NC_064283.1, on the reverse strand, counting down.
AAAAAATAAATTCATATGAACCTTTTGCCTTAATAACCTATTAGTGAAGTCATACTCATCAATTCAAAGACAATGTAAATATCTTTAAGCTCTCATTCAAAAAAGAGTAAAATGGTGTGGTTTCTTTCAACCCTACCTTGTTACCCATTTAAGTTTGTAGAATAAAATAGTTGTATTTTCTCCTTCCTTAAC